>NC_057807.1:104209544-104509625 GCF_018294505.1 Triticum aestivum
CATGGCTAAAGCCACCAACAAGGTAACTCCCAACATCAAAACTACCATCATTAATAATCCTTGTTTGACGGATTGCATTGATGAACATGAGGGGTCCAATGTGGAGGAAAATGAATTTGAGTCTTTTATGAGTAAACTCAAAGGTAAATCCAAGAAGCACATTGTTGCTTGATACGTCTCCAATGTATCAATAATTTTTTATTGTTCCATGCTATTATATTACCCGTTTTGGATGTTTATGGGCTTTAATTTACACTTTTATATCATTTTTGGGACTAACCTACTAACCGGAGGCCTAGCCCATATTGCTGTTTTTTTGCCTATTTCAGTATTTCGAAGAAAAGGAATATCGAACGGAGTCCAAACGGAATGAAACCTTCGGGAGCAATCTTTTTGGAACAAATGCAAACCTGAAGACTTGGAGTGGACGTCAAGCAACAACCGAGGCGGCCATGAGGGCGCCCGGCGTGCCCCCACCCTCGTGGGTCCCTCGAGCGACCGCCGACCTACTTCTTCCTCCTATATATACACCCGTACCCTGAAACCATTAGAATAGACGACGAAAACCTAATTCCACTACCGCAACCTTCTGTATCCGCGAGATCCCATCTTGGAGCCTTCGTCGGTGCTCCGCCAGAGGGGGAATCGACCATGGAGGGCCTCTACATCATCTCCAAGGCCCTTCCAATGAGTTGTGAGTAGTTTACCACAGACCTTCGGGTCCATAGTTATTAGCTAGATGGCTTCTTCTCTGTCTTTGAATCTCAATACAAAGTTCTCCTCGATCTTCTTGGAGATCTATTCGATGTAATTCTTTTTGCGGTGTGTTTGTCGAGATCTGATGAATTGTGGGTTTATGATCAAGTTTATCTATGAGAAATATTTGAATCTCCTCTGAATTCTTTTATGTGTGATTAAGTTATCTTTGCAAGTCTCTTCAAATTATCATTTTTGTTTGGCCTACTAGATTGGTCTTTCTTGCCATGGGAGAAGTGCTTAGCTTTGGGTTCAATCTTGCGGTGTTCTTACCAAGTGATAGCAGTGGCAGCAAGGCATGTATTGTATTGTTGCCATCGAGGATAAAAAGATGGGGTTTATATCATATTGCATGAGTTTATCCCTCTACATTATGTCATATTTATTAATGCGTTACTCTGTTCTTCATGAACTTAATACTCTAGATGCAGGCAGGAGTCGGTCGATGTGTGGACTAATAGTAGTAGATGCAGGCAGGAGTTGGTCGATGTGTGGACTAATAGTACTAGATGCAGGCAGGAGTCGGTCTACTTGTCACGGACGTGATGCCTATATACATGATCATGCCTAGATAATCTCATAACTATTTGCTTTTCTATCAATTGCTCGACAGTAATTTGTTCACCCACCGTAATACTTATGCTATCTTGAGAGAAGCCACTAGTGAAACCTATGTCCCCCAGGTCTATCTTTTATTATATAAGTTTTCCATCTACTTTTATTTGCATCTTTACTTTTCTATCTATATCATAAAAATACCAAAAATATTTATCTTATCATGTTATCTCTATCAGATCTCACTTTCGCAAGTGGTCGTGAAGGGATTAACAACCCCTTTATTGCGTTGGTTGCGAGGTTCTTGTTTGTTTGTGTAGGTGCGTGGGACTTTTGAGGAGCCTCCTACTGGATTGATACCTTGGTTCTCAAAAACTGAGGGAAATACTTACGCTACTTTGCTGCATCACCCTTTCCTCTTCAAGGAAAACCAACGCAAGCTCAAGACGTAGCAAGAAGGATTTCTGGCGCCGTTGTCGGAGAGATATTCGCTCAAGTCAAGACATACCAAGTACCCATCACAAACTCATCTCCCTCGCATTACATTATTTGCCATTTGCCTCTCGTTTTCCTCTCCCCACTTCACCCTTGCTGTTTTATTCGCGCTCTCTTTTCGTCTGCCTCCCTGTTTCTCTTTCTCCTTGCTTCTTCTGTCATTATTTCTAAAATTGGGGAGATTATCGTCGATATGGACAATAATGATAACATGGAAAATTCTGATGCTCCTGCTGAAGAACCCCCTATCTTACATACTAAAAAGTTTCGAATCGGTAGTGCTAATATTATTGGAAAAGGGGTTATTCAAGATTTCTTTACTTGTGTCGGTGCTTTACCTTCTATGGGTAGTTCTATCTTGCGTAGAACTAGTAGTCTTGCGGACGCTATCGCCATGCTTATAGTTGAACTTGAAAGACAGTTTATACATGCATCCTTGCATACAAAGGATTTTCCTAGAATTTTCTAATATTGAGCATTCTTCTGTTAAGCGCGCAACTACTATATTTTTGGCACATGAGTTTAGATTTATAATAAAAGAATCCAAAGAAATTTTTGCGCACTATAGGGTGGGCGTCGGCCGTCCGCCCATAGAGGCGATCCTCTTCGATCAAGAGGAAATAATGCGTTTCCAATCTTTGGACTATATTGCTTTTAATGAAAACCTTAGAAAAAAGGTTCCTACCACTGTTCTAGTTGATAAAATTTCTGAACTCAATAATGATTTTTCTCTTTGAAATAATGAGCTAAGATATTCTATTGAGTGTAGACTCAAGAGGTTCTGTCAAAAGAATGTTTATAATGCTGAATTGGTTGTGCAATATGAAGGGCCTAAGGAGGAACCCATACCTCCTGAGATTGATCTTGGGGACTTTTGTCCCATTAAATTTAGCCCTTTTGATTACTTTTGCTTGCCTCAAAGAACACTTGCTGCTGAACACAGAGAATATGAGATGAGTTTTCGTGATCTATCTTATTATTATGGCACTACTTAGATCTATCCTCACTTTTATGCCTAGCTAGGGGCGTTAAACGATAGCGCTTGTTGGGAGGCAACCCAATTTTATTTTTATTTTTTATTTTTGCTTCTGTTTAGTAATAAATATTTCATCTAGATACTGTTTAGTTGTGTTTTCATGTTTTAATTAGTGTTTGTGCCAAGTAGAACCTATAGGATAACCTACGTGATAGTTAATTTGATTCTGCTGAAAAACAGAAACTTTTGCGCGCACGAAAATAATTTTCGTATTTCACAGAAACGTGATTTTGTGTTGATTCTTTTTGCTGTAGATCAATAGAAAAATTGCCCAGGACTTCCTAGTTTGGTAGGATTTTTAGAGTTCCATAAGTATTTGAGAGTTACAGATTTCTACTGACTGTTCTGTTTTTGACAGATTCTGTTTTTCGTGTGTTGTTTGCTTATTTTGAAGCATCTATGGCTAGTATCGGTGGGTATGAACCATAGAGAAGATGTAATACAGTAGGTTTAACACCAATATAAATAAATAATGAGTTAATTACAGTACCTTATGTGGTGATTTTTCTTTCTTGCACTAACGGAGCTTATGAGATTTCCTGTTGAGTTTTGTGTTGTGAAGTTTTCAAGTTTTGGGTAAAGATTTGATGGACTATGGAATAAGGAGTGGCTAGAGCCTAAGCTTGGGGATGCCCATGGCACCCCAAGATATTCAAGGATAACCAAAAGCCTAATATTGGGGATGCCCTGGAAGGCATCCCCTCTTTCGTCTTCGTCTATCGGTAACTTTACTTGGAGCTATATTTTTATTTGCCACATGATATGTGTTTTGCTTGGAGCGTCTTGTATGATATTAGTCTTTGATATTTAGATTTCCACAATCATCCTTGATTTACACACCTTTTTGGAGAAATCCACATGATTTGGAATTTATTAGAATACTCTATGTGCTTCACTTATATCTTTTGAGCTAGATAGTTTTGCTCTATGTGCTTCACTTATATCTTTTAGAGCACGGAGGTGGTTTAATTTTGAAGAAATTGTTGGTCTCTCATGCTTCACTTATATTATTTTGAGAGTCTTTTAGAACAGCATGGTATTTGCTATGGTTATAAAATTGGTCCTGGAATGATGGGCATCCAAGTTGGGTATAATAAAAACTATCATAGGAAGTGAATTGGATGCTATGATCAATTTGATACTTGATAACTATTTTGAGATATGAGGATGGTGATATTAGAGTCATGATAGTTGGGTAATTGTGAATTTAAAGAATACTTGTGTTGAAGTTTGTGATTCCCGTAGCATGCACGTATGGTGAACTGCTTTGTGATGAAGTTGGAGCAAAATTTTATTTATTGATTGTCTTCCTTATGAGTGGCAGTCGGGGACGAGCGATGGTCTTTTGCAACCAATCTATCCCCCTAGGAGCATGCGCGTAGTACTTTGTTTTCAATGGCTTGTAGATTTTTGCAATAAGTATATGTGTTCTTTATGACTAATGTTGAGTCCATGGATTATACACACTCTCACCCTTCCATGATACGTCTCCAATGTATCTACTTTTCCAAACACTTTTGCCCTTGTTTTGGACTCTAACTTGCATGATTTGAATGAAACTAACCCGGACTGACACTATTTTCAGCAGAACTGTCAGGACCGATTTTCCAATAAAACATTTATTGAGAAACCGACCCTTTTATCGGACCAGTATAGGAAAAACCTTCTTTACTAGTAGACAAATCCTTGATACAGAAATCCAGAAGTACTAAATATTATACAAGGTTGACCTGAGGCTGCTCAACAATTTATTACAAGCATGCCGATATTATACATAAAGGCGGATATGACACAAGGGTATGGTGGCATAACTACTGACTCATAATAAAAGTGGTGGTGGATATGTCACAGTGAAGTGGGTGACATGACTCCTAATCTTACAGCTCCTCGAGCGTGGGAGTGAGGCTCGACAATTCTATTCGGGTAGCGGAAGCGTATATGTTACAAGTGACCAATTCCATGATCGCACTGGACTGACTGGGACTCCTCTAGGCGTCAGACTCGCTATCGTACTCTTCATCCATAAGGTCGCCTTCGTCAATATCTGGCCAAATCAACAAGCCAGGTGAGTACTTTGAATGTACTCGCAAGACAATTCGGACATAAGATATAACAAATGCAAACATGATGCACATGAGCAGTTTAGCAATGCACGCTCAGATAATAAATTTGCACGGCATGTTAAATGAAAAGGAAGTCAGGTGGTAGTCCTCCCGAAATCCCAATAAAATAACTGAAGACCGATCGGGTGTCTGAATTGACGCCTCGAAAGGAAAAAATTTTAAATTAACATGCCACAGTCGGGCGTCAGGGCGACACGGCATAAAGGGCTTATATTGAAACGTAAATGACAGTGCGTGCCACAGTTGAGCGTCTTAAGCGACATCTCGAAAAGGGATTATAATGAAAGTAAATAACAAGGATGCCATAGTCGGACGTCTGAGCGACATCACATAAAGGGCTTATATTGAAAGTAACTGACAAGAATGCCACAGTCGGACGTCTGAGCGACATCACATAAAGGGCTTATATCGAAAGTAAATAACAAGAATGCCATAGTCGGACGTCTGAGCGACATCACATAAAGGGCTTAAATCGAAAGTAAATAACAATAGTGCCACAGTCGGACGTCTGAGCGACTTCACATAAAGGGCTTATATTTCACCATTCGAATTCAAGCAGTTCACGAATTTAAATCATTCCAAGGAAATACTCAGTACATAATAATAAACGGGTTAGTCCATCCACAGGAATAACATTCAGCCGGGTTTAACACTCATGTTTATTCACCGGAGATTTGTCACTGGAACTGACACTGAGACGGACGTTGAGACCGACACTGACACTGACATAGATAAGTTGATCACAGTCCTTGACCATAGATACGGTTACTCAAATGGTTTTGACTCTGCAGAGTTTGTACTCTTTAACCACGGCCAACGGATTTCAGTAGTCACGAAAGACTAGTTTCGTCTACGGTATTTTAGAAGTAAACACATCTAACCAGTACACACTCATTCCACAACCCGTTGCCAGGGATCACCCTAGGCAACATTCAAGAAAAACTTTAAGACGGGGAGGCCACAACCTCGAATAGCATGGGATCAAATTTATATCGCGCGCTCTAAGGGGTGCCCCCCTCTCGGTCCCAACCGGAAACACCCATGCCCCATGACCGGATGACGGGCTTTAATCCAGGGCCATGGAACCCTCATCACGGCTGAGGAAGTCCTGGACTAGGGGGTGTCCGTATAGCCGAACTATCATCATTGGCCGGACTCCAAGACTATGAAGATACAAGATTGAAGATTTCGTCCCGTGTCCGGATGGGACTTTCCTTGGTGTGGAACGCAAGCTTGGCGATACGGATATGTAGATCTCTTACCATTGTAACCGACTCTGTGTAACCCTAGCCCTCTCCGGTGTCTATATAAACCAGAGGGTTTTAGTCCGTAGGACGAACAACAATCATACCATAGGCTAGCTTCTAGGGCTTAGCCTCCTTGATCTCGTGGTAGATCTACTCTTGTACTATAGGCCCGAACCTGGGTAAAAACATCGTGTCCCTTTTCTCCTGTTACCATCCGCCTAGACGCACAGTTTGGGACCCCCTACCCGAGATCCGCCGGTTTTGACACCGACATTGGTGCTTTCATTGAGAGTTCCTCTGTGTCGTCACCTATAGGCCCGATGGCTCCTTCGATCATCAACAACAATGAGGTCCAGAGCGAGACTTTTCTCCCCGGACAGATCTTCGTGTTCGGCGGCTTTGCACTGCGGGCCAATTCGCTTGGCCATTTGGAGCAGATCGAAAGCTACGCCCCTGGCCATCAGGTCAGATTTGGAAGTTTGAACTATACGGCCGACATCCGCGGAGACTTGATCTTCGACGGATTCGAGCCACAGCCAAGCGCGCCGCACTGTCACGATGGGCATGATTTAGCTCTACTACCGGACAGTGCCCTGGAGGCCGCACAAGAGTCCGCTCCGACCCTTAACTCGGAGCCGACCGCGCCGATCGAGGATGGGTGGCTGGACAACGCCTTGGGGGCTGCTACCTCTACGGCGATGGAGCCGAATACCGACCCTGTCCCTTGTGAAGCTCATGACTCCGAGGTGCCGGACTCCTCGCCGGACTCCGAACCTCCCGCGCCCCTTCCAATCGAATCCGACTGGGCGCCGATCATGGAGTTCACCGCTGCGGACATCTTTCAGCACTCGCCTTTTGGCGACATCCTGAATTCGCTAAAGTATCTCTCTTTATCAGGAGAGCCCTGGCCGAATTACGATCAGGACGGTTGGGATGCGGGCGACGAAGAAATTCAAAGCCCACCCACCACCCACTTTGTAGCCATTGTCGACGACTTAACCGACATGCTAGACTTCGACTCCGAAGACATCGACAGTATGGGCGACGATGCCGGAGACGACCAAGAACCAGCGCCTACGGGGCACTGTAAAGCCACCTCGTCATACGACATATACATGGTGGACATCCCAAAGGATGGGAATGGCGATGGAACAGCAGAGGATGACCCCTCCAAGAAACAGCCTAAGCGCCGGCGTCAGCGGCGCCGCTCTAAATCCCGCCATAGCAAAAATGGAGATTCCGGCTCCAAAGACAATAAAACCCCAGACAGTGCCGAAGACAACCCCCTCCAGCAACATTCAGCATAGGAGGATGGAGAAGCCAGCCCTCGTGAGAGAGCGGCAGAGACAGAGGTAGAGGACGATAATTACATGCCTCCCTCCGGAGACGAGGCAAGCCTCGACGACGACGAATTTGTCGTGCCTGAGGATCCCATCGAACAAGAGCGTTTCAAATGCAGGCTTATGGCCACGGCAAGCAGCCTCAAGAAAAAGCAGCAATAGCTTAGAGCTGATCAAGATTTGCTAGCCGACAGATGGACTGAAGTCCTTGCGGCCGAAGAGTACGAACTCGAACGCCCCTCCAAAAGCTAGCCCAAACGCAAGCTGCTGCCCCGACTAGAGGAGGAAGCATATAAACCTACATCACCAGCGCACAATACGGCCGACCGGCCACCTCGTGGCCGCGACAGAGAGGCCTCTAGGCCCTCCACTAAAGCTGCACCCCGGCATCGCTCGAAAAGCACAAAGCCACGGGGGAACGCGCCGGACTTGCAAGACATATTGGAGGATAAGGCAAGACAAACAAGATCGATCTACGGATCGCGTGGGCGCCCCACGATATGCAACGACAATCGTCACGCCGGGTATAGCAATTCCGGCCGGGCCGAACACAGTAGGCAAAGCTCGCTTGAGCTGCGTCGTGATATAGCCCAATACAGAGGCGCCACACACCCACTATGCTTCACAGATGAAGTAATGGATCATCAAATCCCCGAAGAGTTCAAACCCGTGAACATTGAATCCTACGATGGCACAACAGACCCCGCGGTTTGGATCGAAGACCATCTCCTTCATATCCACATGGCCCGCGGTGATGATCTTCACGCCATCAAATACCTCCCACTCAAGCTTAAAGGACCAGCTCGGCATTGGCTCAACAGCTTGCCAGCAGAATCAATTGGGTGCCCGGAGGACCTGGAAGCCGCATTCCTTGATAACTTCCAGGGCACATATGTGCGACCACCAGACGCCGATGACCTAAGCCACATAATTCAGCAGCTAGACGAATCGGCCAGACAATTCTGGACACGGTTCTTAACCAAGAAAAATCAAATCATCGACTGTTCGGATGCAGAGGCCCTCACAACCTTCAAACACAACATCCGCGATGAATGGCTTGCCAGGCACCTAGGACAGGAGAAGCCGAAATCAATGGCAGCCCTCACATCGCTCATGACCCGTTTCTGTGCAGGAGAAGACAGTTGGCTAGCCCGCAGTAACAACCTAACCAAAAACTCTGGTAGTTGGGATACCAAAGATAGCAATGGCAGGTCGCGTCGCAATAAGCACAAGCTCCGCATTAACATCGATAATACTGAAGATACGGTAGTCAACCCCGGATTTAGAGGCTCTAAACCCGGTCAGCGGAAAAAGCCATTCAAAAGAACTACTCCGAGCCCGTCCAATTTGGACCGGATACTCGATCGCTTGTGCCAGATACATGGCACCCCCGAAAAGCCAGCTAATCACACCAACAGAGATTGTTGGGTGTTCAAACAGGCAGGAAAGTTAATCGCCGAAAGCAATGACAAGGGGCTGCATAGCAATGACAAGGAGGAGACACGGCCGCCGAACAATAGAGGACAGAAGGGTTTCCCCCCACAAGTGCGGACGGTGAACATGATATACGCAACCCACATACCCAAAAGGGAGCGGAAGCGTGCGCTCAGGGACGTATACACGATGGAGCCAGTCGCCCCAAAGTTCAATCCGTGGTCCTCCTGCCCGATCACTTTTGATCGAAGGGACCACCCCACTAGCATCCGCCATGACGGATTCGCCGCATTGGTTTTAGACCCAATCATCGACGGATTTCACCTCACTAGAGTCCTGATGGACGGCGGCAGCAGCCTGAACCTGCTTTACCAGGATACAGTGCACAAGATGGGCATAGACCCCTCAAGGATTAAACCCACAAAGACGACCTTCAAAGGCGTCATACCATGTGTAGAGGCCAATTGTACAGGCTCAGTTACACTTGAAGTGGTCTTTGGATCCCCGGATAACTTCCGAAGCGAGGAGTTAATCTTCGACATAGTTCTGTTCTGCAACGGCTATCATGCACTGCTCGGACATACCACATTTGCAAAGTTCAATGCGGTACTGCACTACGCATACCTTAAGCTCAAGATGCCAGGCCCTCGAGGAGTCATCACGGTCAATGGAAACACTGAACGCTCCCTCCGAACGGAGGAACATACAGCGGCTCTCGCGGCGGAAGTGCAGAGCAGCCTCTTAAGGCAATTCTCGAGTCCGGCCGTTAAGCGACCGGACACCGTCAAGCGCGCCCGGAGTAACCTACAACATGACCACCTGGCACGTTCCGAGCACGCGTAGCAATGCGGCCCCAACCCCAGCCCTCGCAAAGTTGCAAGACCAGTACTATGCGTACATCACTATGCTCTGGAGATACCATGGGCATAGGGGGAGGGGCACGACCACGGCAGGCCCAGAGTGCGGCTCAACCACACCAGGGGCTCCCAAATGTGTCATGCTTTTTCTTTTTTCTTATCCTCAGGACTCCGTTTTCCAGAAGCCCTGCCCGGCAGTAGACCTGCCGAACTCACGATGCAACAGCCAGGGAAGGAGAAAAGCTACAGCAAGTATCCAGGTGGTCTCCATCACGAGCATTATACCTGTTTTACATAACATTCCGCAGCCTACCCCTGGAGGGGGACATGTTAATAGTCCCACCCCTTGCTTATCGCACTATTTGTATCACTCTGCCTTTATTGCAGTACTTTTTGAATGAACAATGCATCGCTTTTTGCCTATTGCATTCCTTTTTTATATATGTTCACTTATGACATGTTGCACCCGTACGCTTTGGTACGGCCAAACACACCAGGGGCTTGAGTTCCCCAAATTATGGTGTGATTAGTCCGAACACTTTCACAAGTGCAGCACCCCGAACTTATAGCATTATATGCATCGGCTCCGAATCATGTCTTGGGTCAATAGTTGGGTTTGCCCAGCTCCCATGTTTTGGTACCTTACCTTCCGTTATATCGGCTAAGGTAGCGCTGGGAGAACCACTGCAATTGTGCCCCAGTTGAGCTGGGCTGAGCACCTCAGTGGAGAAAGCTAAAACTGACCGTCATGATGGGGCGAGACCGGTCGCTGTTCGAGAGGTTTTTTCGAGTCCCTAAAGACTTATGCCGCTTAGAGCGAGGAACCGGCTTTGTCCGGCCCAGGCGTGGATAGCACCCTGAATTCGGCCTTCCAAACACTAGGGGCTTCGCCGAAATTTAAAATTATAGAATTCTATGGCTAAGTGAGAGTGTTCAAGCATTATAAGTCCGGTTGCCTCGTTCGTTGTGTTGAGCGCCTCCCTGGAAGGACCCAAAAATGGGAACAAGAGCGCTAAAGTTTATCCCAAACACCCCAGCGCTTGCGGCATGGGGGCCGAAGCCAACGACTTGCCATCTCTCAGATTTGACAAACGTTCGCACAGAAGGTAATATTTTAAATTAACAAGCGTTGCTTAGCGCATATGAACAAAGTTTTCAGCGCACAGGATAACAAAATGCGAGTCTACTAAAAAATTACATCTTTGGAGCATTCACCCGCAATAATGCGGGCACCCTTCAGGACACCCTTATAATACCTCTCGGGCGTGCGATACTCCTTGCCCGGCGGTGGCGCATCCGTCACAAGCTTCTCGGCGTCCATCTTGCCCCAGTGCACCTTAGCGCGGGCAAGGGCCCGACGGGCACCTTCAATGCAGGCAGAGTGCTTGATGACGTCAACCCATGGACAGGCGTCCACCAGCCACCGCACCAGACCGAAGTAGCTCCCAGGCATGGCTTCTTTGGGCCACAGCCGAACTATGAGGCCCTTCATGGCCTGTTCGGCCACCTTGTGGAGCTCGACCAGCTGCTTCAGCTGGTCGCTCAGGGGCACCGGATGTCCTGCCTCAGCATACTGAGACCAGAACACCTTCTCCGTCGAGCTCCCCTCCTCGGCTCTGTAGAACGCGGCAGCATCGAACACGCTATGGGGCAGATCTGCGAACGCTCTTGGAGAGCTCCGAATTCGGGTAAGTAACAGGTAATTCACTTTTACATGCTTGCTTTGCATGAAGAATGCCTTACCCGCCGCTATCTTCTTTACTACCTCGATTTCCTGGAGGGCCTTTTGGGCTTCGGCCTTAGCGGCTTTGGCACTCTCAAGAGCTGACGCAAGCTCGGACTCTCGAGTCTTCGAGTCACGCTCCAAACTCTCGTGTTTTTCCACGAGAGCCTGGAGCTCTTGCCGTACCTCCGCCACCCGCGCCTCCTGCTTCTCTCGCTCGACGTGTTCTGCGGCCGCATTGCATTCGGCCGCGGACACCGCCTCCTTCAGGGTCAACACCTCGTTCGTAGCCCCTGGAGTACCCACGTTATTCTTGTCATTTTTTCTTGCAACCAAATCCTTTTCTATAAGGTACAACTTTAATAAGGTGTTACTCACCTTCCTTGACCTCGAGCTGCTTCTTGGCACGGCCGAGCTCGATCTCGGACCGCTCGAGGCTCTGCTTCAAGGAATTGACCTCTGCAGTCAGTGCGGCAGAGGTCAGCAGCGCAGCCTGCATTCCCATATTGACATATTTTTGTTAGACTCATGCGTATATCTTTTTAGATCCTCAGTTCGGCTTTTCTTTCCAAACACCGAACTGAGCATCAGGGGCTACTGTCTATGCGGTACTATTTTTACACATCCTAATCACATACCTCAAAGCCTGTTAGAAGGCTGGTGCAGGCTTCAGTGAGCCCGCTCTTGGCAAGCTAAACTTTTTGAATCACCGCACTCATGACAGTGCGGTGTCCCTCGTCAATGGAAGCGCTGTTGAGCGTCTCTAGCAAGCTATCCGGCGCCTCCGGTTGGACGGAGGCCACCGGCGTTGCTGTCTCGCCCTTCTCACGAAGGGGGCCGCCTGCCGGACTCCGGAACCACCAAAGGTTCCGGTGCGGAGTCCGGTCCAAGGTCCGGGAGGTTGCCTTGTGGCACCTCCGGCGCCTCCTCCTCCTGGTTGGTCCCCTTATGGGACCCCACCTCGGCGTCGTCTGTGTCACGAGGGGAGGAGGCGGTCGGAAGTGAAGCGCTATTCACATCCGATGAACCCAGGGACCCGCTCGACAAAGCGGGGAGATCGTCCTTGGGTGGACTACATGGTTGTATTCGGTGTTAGAAGACGCTATGCGATGAAAGGAAAACATGAGTTATTCTGGAATCCGGATACTTACGATCTCGCCAGGGGCTTGGTCCTCGAGGGCCACTCCTCTTCGCCATCGTCGGCGTTGGTGGAACAGTCCGGAGGAAGGGTCCTTCCCTTCTTGGACCCTTCGGCCTCCCCCGTCAGGGAAGCCTTCCTCTTCTTCTCTCCCCCCGCTGGGGGAGAGGCCTCTTTCTTCTCCTCCTCACCTTCGTGGGAGGAGTCCGCCTCGGAGTCGTCGTACGATGAGTCCGATAACACCTGGCACCGGGAACTCCTCCGGGTTCCCGTGGCCTTCTTCTTGGCCTTCTTCTCTGGCACCACGTAAGGCGCCGGGACCAGCAGCCCTGTCAAACGGGCATCCGCTGGGTCTTCTGGAAGGGGAGCCGGACAGTTAACCTGTCCGGACATCTTCTGCCAGGCCTGTTAAAGGTATTGGGAGTTTAGATCCCTCATAGAGTCAAACTATGGAAAGCAAGTGTCCCATAAAGGATAATATAGCTTACCTCGCCAGTCGGATGCTGTGAGCTGAATCCGCGATCTTCGGTAGCGGATGCGGGCGCCTCGGCGCCCTTGAACAGCACCCTCCAGGCCTCTTCATACGTAGTGTCGAAGAGCCTGCTCAAGGTCTGGTGCTGTGCCGGATCGAACTCCCACAGGTTGAAATCCCGCTGTTGGCACGGGAGAATCCGGCGGATGAGCATGACCTGGACCACGTTGACAAGCTTGAGCTTCTTGTTCACCAGGGTTTGGAGGCAGGATTGGAGTCCGGTCAGCTCCTCTGAATCGCCCCACAACAGGCCCTTCTCTTATCAGGAGGTGAGCCGCGTGGGGATGCCAGATCTGAATTCGGGGGTCGCTGCCCATTTAGGGTCACGCAGCTCGGTGATGTAGAACCACCCCGATTGCCACCCTTTGTTGGTTTCCACGAAGGCGCCCTCGAGCCAGGTGACGTTGGGCATCTTGCCCACCATGGCGCATCCGCACTCCGCTTGGCTGCCGCCCACTACCTTCGGCTTGACATTGAAGGTCTTTAGCCATAAGCCGAAGTGGGGCTGGATGCAGAGGAAGGCCTCGCACGTGACGATAAACACCGAGATGTTGAGGATAAAATTCGGGGCCAGATCATGAAAATCCAGGCCATAGTAGAACATGAGCCCCTGGACAAAGGGGTGGAGTGGGAAGCCCAGTCCACGGAGGAAATGGGGAAGGAATATCACCCTCTCATGGGGCCCGGGGGTGGGGATGAGCTGCCCCTCGTCGGGGAGCTGGTGCGCGATATCACTGGACAAATATCCGGCCTTGCGCAGCTTCTTGATGTGCCCCTCCGTGACGGAGGAGGCCATCCACTTGGCCGTGGTGTGACGTCATATCACTAAATACGTCAGCAGATTGAACTTGTGTAAATATTATTCTCTCCACGGTGGTATGTGGATTTTATTTTGCAGAGCCGGACACTATCCTGGTGTTCAAAATCTTATATGAATTATTCGGAGGAGGAACCCGCCTTGCAATACCGAAGACAATATGCGCGCCGGACTCATCGTCATTGAAGCCAGGTTCAGGGGCTACTGAGGGAGTCCTGGACTAGGGGGTGTCCGGATAGCCGAACTATCATCATTGGCCGGACTCCAAGACTATGAAGATACAAGATTGAAGACTTCGTCCCGTGTCCGGATGGGACTTTCCTTGGCGTGGAAGGCAAGCTTGGTGATACGGATATGTAGATTTCCTACCATTGTAACCCTAGCCCTCTCCGGTGTCTATATAAACCGGAGGGTTTTAGTTCGTAGGACGAACAACAATCATACCATAGGCTAGCTTCTAGGGTTTAGCCTCCTTGATCTCGTGGTAGATCTACTCTTGTACTACCCATATCATCAATATCAATCAAGCAGGAGTAGGGTTTTATCTCCATCGAGAGGGCCCGAACCTGGGTAAAAACATCGTGTCCCTTGTCTCCTGTTACCATCCGCCTAGACGCACAGTTCGGGAACCCCTACCCGAGATCCGCCGGTGTTGACACCGACAACGGCCCCTCTATTTGGTGTGTACGTGGAAAGAGGTTTGCAACTTACTAAACCGTATTCTTTGCAGACCACATATGGTAGCACGAAAAGGGGGACAGACGGTAACGTGACTTGATCCACGTTAACACTGTAGTTAAACGGTTGACATAAGAATGGCATGCTTCAACAATTCCATCTTACCACCTTTCATGTCACCACATGATCATGTTATCTCCCATCAAATGACACATCAAGTTTCGAAGCAAACTTGTAGTTGCCTTGCATGCAATATAAGACTTACTGATGATTATATAAACATGCCATGAAATAACTACTCAAGCAAACATGCAAAACACTCATCATATCAAAGGTTTAAACATGCTTGCCTGGTTCGGAGTAGTCGGAGTCTAGCTCGGCGAAGTTTGCGGTTCCGTCATCTCCTCCGGTATCTATGGTATAAAGAAATCATATACTAACGTAAATACCGTGTGTGCATAAAACTTGTTCCAAATATTTTTCAAATAAATATGATAAAAAACTAGACAGAAAAATAAAGATGACAGAAAAAGAATAAATTCAAAATCATCTTCTGTTTAAAAGTTATTAAGGTTTTAGTCTAGGGACTCATCTGTAATGAAACAGAAAGTTTCCAGGGGTAGTTTATAAATAGACAGAAAAACGTTTCAGTTAGAAAGCGTATTCTGCCCGAAGGCGTTTTCTGAAAACGGTTCAAAAAGAGAAAAAGCTGATGAGGGGGTCCCACCCGTCAGGTTTGAATCTTCAAATCAGAGTACACCGGCGCCCGAGGGCTGCGGTGGTCGCCGGCGGCGATCCACGGCGAGGTAGGGGGAAAGGAGGGTACCTACGGGTTCACTGAGTCCTTCCACACCTATGGGTGGTCGAGTTGGTCGTCGGCGAGCACCACGTCGATGGCGGCCTCTACTCCGGCGGACGGCGGTTCGGGTGGTGATGGGTCTCGTCGAGGAGGGCTACAACCTTCAAATTGAAGCTTGGGTTAGAAGTGTGGGTGCACTAGGAGGTTGCTGACAAGGTATGGGAGGCGGGGTTGTTCTCACCAGAACGGATCTTGCCGGAGCCCGAAGCGGATCGGGGTGGCCAGAGTCGGGGAAGAAGGCCTCCCCGAGGTCTCCCTAGTAGCTAGGCGTGGCTCTGGTGAGGTGGAGGGGTGATGCCTGGTCGAGATCGAGCTAGAGGCCCCCTTTTATAGCCAGCCTGAGGCGGTTGCCGCGATCGGGATTTCTCCGGCGGTGATTACGGCGAGGTAATGGTTGAACGGGAGGTTTAGGGGTCGGGGCAGCTGCAGATAGGTTCACTGGTTCCATCCCGGGGCTAAGCTTGGCAAAACTTGGGCGCTACTCCATGCTCTCGATTGAACGGCCTCACGGGGCTCGGCGACGGTAGAGAGCGCGCCCTGCGCCTCTCTGATCGCGGTGACTGTGCTACAGCGTGCACAGGGGAGGGGATGGCCACGCGGAGGATGCTGGTGGCTTGGGTGGTGCTGGACGGCGCCGAAAGGCAGGGCCGGCCCGTGCTGGCCGCCACGGGTGGTTCTGCCACCGCAGAAGACGCCGACGATGAGGTGCCACATCGCCACCGACACTTGCGCCCGTCCAAACGATCGTGCGGCGCACTGGATAAGAAGAAGGAGCAGTGAGCATCGTGCCAACGCGGGCACTAGCGAGATTGACGCCGTGCTCTAAAGAAACGACACTATCGACTGAACTGAATCACTGAAACCTGAACTTTTTCTGAATTTTGACAGAAACAGTGCATGCTAGGTGTTCGATGAAATGTTTTTGGCATGTGGAAATTTCTTCTGGAGTTGATCTTTGGTGAGGTGACCTCTCAATGCATCTAGGGGCTGCCTGATTTATCTCAGAATTTTTGGAGAAGAAAAAATATGAATTTCACCAAAAATGGCAAATCTGGTCCAAACTTGCAGCAAGCAAAATTTGAAAAATTTGAACTGTGGACAGGTGGATCTTGATGGATCTAGGTTGGGGGTACTAGGGACTAGTCAGAGGAGTTTGTTTGGGACCAAAACTCAAAAGGGTTCTGGTGGTTCCTTTGTAAATCACCTAGGTCCAAAATAAATGACCGAAATAGTTTTGAGGACAAAATAAATAGAATAAAAATCAAAAATGGGTTGAACTTGCTGGGATTGGATATTTGACTTGACCCAAAGTGGAGGGAGGGGTTTTGGAAGAAAAATTTTCAACCTAGGTCATGGCAAGAGAAAATTTTGAATGAGATAGAATCAATCCATAAGTCATATGGTTATTTTTAAAAGAAAGAATTTAAAAAACTTTCCAAAAGAAAATATTTGTGTTGAGTCAGCACTAAATGAAAAGCCCTCAAGACCAAAGTAAATGTTGAGAATAACACATAAAATATTTGCCATAAAGGTTTTGAGAAGGAGAGGCTTTTAAAAAAAGATTAAATAACCTCCTTTCCATAGAAAGGAAATTAATAAAACCAAATAAATTTTTTGGGGTGTTACAAGAACTGCCATGACGTTGTTTTATGTGTAGAAAAGAAAAGTTCTTGGAATGTCCTGAAAATCCACGGAGCGACTTTTTGGAAAATATAAAAAATACTGGCGAAAGAATCAAGACCAGGGGGCCCACACCCTGTCCACGAGACAGGGGGCGCTCCCTCCCCCTGGGCGCGCCCCCTATCTCGTGGGCCCCCTGGACCTCCACCGACCTCAACTCCAACTCCATATATTCACGTTCGGGGAGAAAAAATCAGAGAGAAAGTTTCATCGCGTTTTACGACACGGAGCCGCCGTCAAGCCCTAATCTCTCTCGGGAGGGCTGATCTGGAGTCCGTTCGGGGCTCCGGAGAGGGGGATTCGTCGCCTCGTCATCATCAACCATCCTCCATCACCAATTTCATGATGCTCACCGCCGTGCGTGAGTAATTCCATCACAGGTGTGCTGGACGGTGATGGGTTGGGTGAGATTTACCATGTAATCAAGTTAGTTTTGTTAGGATTTGATCCTTAGTATCCACTATGTTCTGAGATTGATGTTGCTATGACTTTGCTATGCTTAATGCTTGTCACTAGGGCCCGAGTGCCATGATTTCAGATCTGAACCTATTATGTTTTCATGAATATATGTGTGTTCTTGATCCTATCTTGCAAGTCTATAGTCACCTATTATGTGTTATAATCCGACAACCCCGAAGTGACAATAATCGGGATACTTCTCGGTGATGACCGTAGTTTGAGGAGTTCATGTATTCACTATGTGCTAATGCTTTGTTTCCGGTTCTCTATTAAAAGGAGGCCTTAATATCCCTTAGTTTCCGCTAGGACCCCACTGCCACGGGAGGGTAGGACAAAAGATGTCATGCAAGTTCTTTTCCATAAGCACGTATGACTATTTATGGAATACATGCCTACATTACATTGATGAACTGGAGCTAGTTCTATATCACCCTATGTTATAGCTATTACATGAGGAATCGCATCCGGCATAATTATCCATCACTGATCCATTGCCTACGAGCTTTTCACATATTGTTCTTCGCTTATTTACTTTTCTGTTGCTACTGTTACAATCACTACAAAACCCAAGAACATTACTTTTGCTACCGTTACTTTTATTACCATACCACTTTTGCTACTAAATACTTTGTGCAGATAGTAAGTTATCCAGGTGTGGTTGAATTGACAACTCAACTGCTAATACTCAAGAATATTCTTTGGCTCCCCTTGTGTCGAATCAATAAATTTGGGTTGAATACTTTACCCTCGAACGCTGTTGCGATCCCCTACACTTGTGGGTTATCAAGACAAATCTGGCGCCGTTGTCGGGGAGCATAGATCTATTCTCTGAGTCACTTGGGATTTATATCTGTTGATCACTATGAAGAACTTGAAAGACGTGAAAACTACAATCTATCCCTCAACTACGAGGGGAGGTAAGGAACTGCCATCTAGCTCTGCACTAGATTCTCCTTCTGTTATGAGTAAGCTTGCGACACCTAAACCTGCTACTGCTATGAATTCTGATATGTCGCATGTTATTGATGATGCCACTTCTGCTATGCATGATGAAACTACTTTTGTGCATGATACCACTTTGCCGTTAGGTGAATTTCTTGATGAACAACTTGCTAGAGTTAGGGGGCGTGAAATTATTGAAGATGCTATTATTGATGATAGTGATGATGAAGGTTCTCCTAATGATTATGAATTGCCTGTTGTTCCTGAGGGTTATGTTATGAATGAAGAAGCTGCTAGGGCTATCTTTGCTTGCAATGATAGATATGATCTTAAGAAATTATTAGCTAAATGGAAGCAGCAGTCTCTTAATGCTAGAATGAAACCTGACCCTGCTTTTGCTACTTCACCTATTTGTGTTACTGATAAGGATTATGAATTCTCTATTGATCTTGAGATTATTACTTTAGTTGAATCTGATCCTTTCTATGGCCTTGAATCTGAAACTGTTGTGGCACATCTTACCAAGTTGAATGATATAGCTATCCTGTTTACTAATGATGAGAAGTCTCGCTATTTTTATATCCTTAAGATATTTCCGTTCTCATTAAAGGGTGATGCCAAGACTTGGTATAATTATCTTGCTCCTGGTTGTGTGCATAGTCCCCAGGATATGATTTATTACTTCTTTGCTAAATATTTCCCTACTCATAAGAAACAAGCTGCCTTGCGGGAAATATATAATTTTGTGCAAATCAAAGAAGAAAGTCTCCCACAAGCTTGGGGGAGGCTTCTCTGGTTACTTAATGCTTTGCGTGATCATCCTCTCAAGAAAAATGAAATACTTGATATCTTTTATAATGGACTAACCGATGCTTCCAAGGAATACTTGGATAGTTGTGCTGGTTGTGTTTTCAGGAAAAGAACAGTCGACGAAGCTGAAATATTATTGAATAATATGTTGACTAATGAAAATAATTGGACTCTTCCTGAGCCAATTCCTGAAGCAATTCCTGAACCAATTGAGCCAACTCCTGAGCCTATTCCTAAACCCACTCTGAAGAAGAGAGGTGTTTTATTTCTCAGCCCTGAAGATATGCAAGAGGCAAAGAAATTAATGAAAGAAAAAGGTATTAAAGCTGAAGATGTTAAGAATTTACCTCCTATTGAAGAAATACATGGTCTTAATATACCGCCTGTTGAAGAACCATATTGTCTTGATAACCCGACACAGGTAGTAAAGGTAAATTCTCTCTATAGATATGATAAAGTTGAAATCCCCTCTACTAAATTTCATAGCCCATGCTTAGATGAATTTGATGACTTTATGGCTAGACAAAAAAGTTTTAATGCTTATGTCGGTAGAGAGTTAAAGAATAATGCTTTCGAGATAGGACATGTGAGCGATAATATGGCTAGAGTTAAAGGTGAACTTAAACTCGTTAGCAAATATGCTTCTATGGTTGCTACTCAAGCTGAGCAAGTACTTAAAGCTCAAAATGATTTGCTTGAGGAATTAAATAATAAAATGACTTTCCTGTTAGAGTGGCTACTAGAACTGGTAGAATGACTCAGGAACCTTTGTATCCTGAAGGCCACCCTAAGAGAATCGAGCAAGATTCTCAGATAAACAATTTAGAGGCACCTAGTTCTTCTAAAAAGAAGAAAAAGAAAAATGATAGAACTTTGCATGCTTCTAGTGAACTTACTGTAGACACATCTGAGAATCCAAATGATATTTATATTTTTGATGCTGAAACACAATCAGGTGATGAACATGAACCTAGTGATAATGTTAATGATAATGTTCATGTTGATGCTCAACCTAGCAAAAACAATGATGTAGAAATTGAACCTGCTGTTGATCTTGATAACCCACAATCAAAGAATCAACGTTATGATAAGAGAGATTTTGTTGCTAGGAAGCACGGTAAAGAAAGAGAACCATGGGTTCAGAAACCCATGCCCTTTCCTCCTAAACCATCCAAGACAAAGGATGATGAGGATTTTGAGCGCTTTGCTGAAATTATTAGACCTATCTTCTTACGTATGCGCTTAACTGATATGCTCAAAGTAAATCCTTATGCTAAATATATGAAGGATATCATCACAAATAAAAGAAAGTTACCGGAAGCTGAAATTTCCACCATGCTTGCTAATTACACTTTTAAGGGTGGAATACCAAAGAAACTTGGAGATCCGGGTGTGCCAACTATACCATGCTCCATTAAAATAAATTATGTTAGAACTGCTTTATGTGATCTTGGAGTCGGTGTTAGTGTTATGCCTCTATATTTATATCGTAGACTTGAATTGAATAAGTTGATACCTACTGAAATATCTTTGCAAATGGCTGATAAATCAACTGCTATACCTGTCGGTATTTGTGAGGATGTGCCTGTTGTGGTTGCAAATGTCACTATCTTAACGGACTTTGTTATTCTTGATATTCCCGAGGACGATAGTATGTCTATTATCCTTGGTAGACCTTTTCTTAATATTGCAGGGGTGTTTATTGATTGCAACAAAGGCAATGTCACTTTTCATGTTAATGGTAATGAGCATACAGTACACTTTCTGAGGAAACAATCTCAAGTTCATAGCATCAATTCTATTGGAAAAGTTCCAACTATTATTATTGGAGGTTTTGAATTTCCTCTTCCTACTGTCAAGAAAAAGTATGATATTATTATTGTTGGGGATTTTCATATCCCCGTTGAGGTAACTTAGTGTTATTCGAAATTTCTCTGGTTCTGTGTTATTCGGAATGAGTTTGTTAACAAGACTTGATCAACCTTATTAGTGGATTCATTTTGATGATCACGAGATGGATGAAACTAGAAGGCAAAACCTTCTGTACCCTCTTTTTACTTTCTGTTATTTAGAATAAATAAAGCAAAAATAGTATTATCCTTCTGTTTTTTAAATTATCCGTGCATAAAAAAATATCCCGAAAATAAAAGTGCTCCAAATGCCCTGCAAATTTAGTATGATTTTTTATGGAATATTTGAGGATTTTAGGCACTGAAAACACTGCATGAGGGGCAAGCACCAGGATACGACAGTGGAGGGCGCGCCCACCCCACCTGGGTGCGCCCTCCTGTCTCATGGGCCCCTGGTGGCCCCCCTCCACTTATGCAAGCACCCACACACTTCATCTTCTACCCAAAAAATCCCCATCCAGCTCAAGCACGAGTTCTAGCTCATTTTGCTGCGATTTTCGATCTCCTTCCTCAAAGCTCCATTCACAAAACCACTTTGGGAGATTGTTGATTGGTATGTGACTCCTCCATTGGTCCAATTAGTTTTTGTTCTGGTGCTTTATTCATTGCAAATTTTTGCTGCATAGGTGACCATGTTCTTGAGCTTGCATGTTAAATTTATGAGGCCCCAAGCAATTCTAATGCATGATATAGGCTCTAGGCACTTGTAGGAGTGGTTGCTACCAATCTTGATTAGTTTTATTTACTTTTATTTTGAAGTTACTAAAATTTCAGAAATTTTCAAAAAATGTTAAGGAAAGTTCTGAGGGGCTCTTCTAGCCAAGGCTCTCAGGAAAAACAAGCTAAAGAGAAGGAAAAAGCCAAGTATAATCTTCCTCTCTTAGCGGAAGTACGGTCATGTGAATGGCCATGCGATGATTTCTTGAAAGAAGCTGGAATTCATGAAGATTTTTATTCTTTGATCAAGAATGCAGGCCTCCCCGGTTTCATGAACGACCGGATCGATCAGTATCTCTTACTCACCAATATTTTCGTGCAAATTTTTTATTATTATCCTAAGAAGTCACCGCCCTCAGTATCATTTCACTTATATGATGAATTCAGAGAAATGTCTTTACGTAATTTTTGCGCGGTGTGTAGGATACCTTATGAGGGAGAATTAGAGGAACCCCATCGTAAAGATGTGGATGACTTTGTTAACACTATAGCGGTAGAGGAACCAAATAAGGGTTCCGAGGCAAAAATCTCTAGCATACACTTTCCTGTTTTACGCTACTTGGCAATATTTGCTAGTAGATGCTTGATTGGTCGTGGAAATAGTGGAAGCTTTAGTGTTTGATATTATCATTCTTCAACATGCCATGCTTGGATACAATACTTTTAGTATGGGTGCCGTCGTTGCTAAACGGCTAGCCCTGAATCGTACAAAAGGTCCTATATTTGGAGGTATCTACGCTGCACGTCTTGCTAGACATTTTCAGATACCCATTAGGCATCATGAGAAATAGGAGACAAAATTGCCTCCTCACATTTTAGATTACAAGAGCATGGTAGCACACAAGTTTATTGTTGACAACGAAGAGAAGATGCTCTTGTATAAACTTAGATTTAATAAGAAAGACATTGAGATTATTATTTTGCCTGCGCCTCTGTTGTTTGATTTGCTTGCAGAAATTTTTCTTGTCACGCCAGAAGCGGTGTACAATCATCGAGCCCAAGCTTTTACTCCAGAACCTGAACCTGAGCCGGAACCTGAACTGGACCCTTATCGTGCATCATCTGTCCAGTGGGATCCGGAGATGACCAGCCAGTGGTATCCTGATTACGCCTCCTAGTACACCGGGGAGAGTAGCGGCGGTCCTTGGTACTAGACCAACTTAGGCCAAAAGCCTAAGCTTGGCGGAGTACGTATTTCTCGCCGACTTTACATTCATGTTCACACACTAGTCGTCGGTGCTCATACACTTTCATTGTATTATCCATGTTAGTTTAAATTTCTTCTTCTAGTTTTCTTATTGTGTGTTTGATAAACCTTAAGAAAAACCAAAAAGAATTAGTTAGTTTAATTTTCATGCTTGTAGTAGAATTAAAATGAAAACCCAAAAAGATTTCTTGTTCTTCTTCTTACTTGTTGGGAGCTTTCCCGTGTAAATAGTTTTATTTTCTTTGGGGGTCGAGAAGACCATATCGAAAATGCTTTGTGGCTCTCATATGCATGATTGTTTATTTAACTTAGAGCCCATATTACTTGTCTTCTCTTTTGAGTTCAATGCTTGCAGATTCCAGCTTAGTCCGATGCACGTGCACTCTTATTATTATGCACATCGTTCGGTCGTGCAAGTGAAAGGCAATAACGACGATATATGATGGACTTATTGAGATGAGAAAGACTGGTATGAACTCGACCTCTCTTGTTTTTGTAAATATGATGAGTTCATCGCTTCTGAGTCAGCCTATTATGAGGTAAACATATTTGCAATGACATTTAGAGATTATAGTTGCTTGTGCCATACTTGATTAGCTATGAGTTATAATGGTTTACCTTGCGTGCCAACATGCTATTAGAATGATTATGATGTGGTATGATGGGATGGTATCCTCCTTTGAATGAATTGAGTGACTCGACTTGGCACATGTTCACACATGTAGTTGAATCAAATCAACATAGCCTTCATGATATTTATGTTCATGGTGGATTATATCCTACTCATGCTTGTATTCGGTGTGAATTAATTTTAATGCATGTTTATGACTGTTGTCGCTCTCTCAGTTGGTCGCTTCCCAGTCTTTTGCTAGCCTTCACCTGTACTAAGCGAGAATACTGCTTGTGCATCCAAACTCCTTAAACCCCCAAAGTTGTTCCATATGAGTCCACTATACCTTCCTATATGCAGTATTTACCTGCCGTTCCAAGTAAATTTGTATGTGCCAAACTCCAAACCTTCAAATGAAATTCTGTTTTGTATGCTCGAGCAACTCATGTTACAACTAGGGTTGCCTATATCTTCCATGCTAGGTGGGTTATTCTCAAGAGGAGTGGACTCCGCTCCTCATTCACAAGAAAGGGCCGGTAACCGGGATGCCCAGTCCCATGATCCAAAAAGATCAAAGCAAATCAAAATAATTAAACAAAACTCCCCAGGGCTGTTGTTAGTTGGAGGCACTCGTTGTTTCGAGCAAGCCATGGATTGATGCTTGTTGGTGGTTGGGGAAGTATAAACCTTTACCATTCTGTTTGGGAACTGCCTATAATGCATGTAGTATGGAAGATACAGCCATCTCATAGTTGTTGCGTTGACAGCAAAAATATGCCACTCAAAATGTTATTCAATATCTATTTTAAAATCGAGCTCTGGCACCTCTACAAATCCCAGCTTCCCTCTGTGAAGGGCCTATCTATTTACTTTTATGTTGAGTCATCACCCTTGTCGGTGTCAAAACCGGCGGATCTCGGGTAGGGGGTCCCGAACTGTGCGTCTAGGCGGATGGTAACAGGAGACAAGGGACACAATGTTTTTACCCAGGTTCGGGCCCTCTCGATGGAGGTAAAACCCTACTTCTGCTTGATTGATATTGATGATATAGGTAGTACAAGAGTGGATCTACCGCGAGATCAAGGAGGCTAAACCCTAGAAGCTAGCCTATGGTATGATTGTTGTTCGTCCTATGGACTAAAACCCTCCGGTTTATATAGACATCGGAGAGGGCTAGGGTTACACAGAGTCGGTTACAATGGTAGGAGATCTACATATCCGTATTGCCAAGGTTGCCTTCCACGCCAAGGAAAGTCCCATCCGGACACGGGACGAAGTCTTCAATCTTGTATCTTCATAGTCTTGGAGTCCGGTAATGATGATAGTTCGGCTATCCGGACACCCCCTAGTCCAGGACTCCCTCAGTGGCCCCTGAACCAGGCTTCAATGACGACGAGTCCGGCGCGCATATTATCTTCGGCATTGCAAGGCGGGTTCCTCCTCCGAATAATTCATAGAAGATTGTGAACACCAGGATAGTGTCCGGCTCTGCAAAATAAATACCACATACCTCCGTAGAGAGAATAATATTTACACAAGTTCAATCTGCTGACGTATTTCGTGGCGTGACGTCACACCACGGCCAAGCCTTTACTCGTTTTTATTATTCCACCTCAGCGCATTTAGCGAAGTGGTTTCCTTGGCACGTCTTGTCGAAGCAGAGATCATGTCCCCTTATTCCGGGATTCTCATCAATACGGACGTGGGTAACCCAACCGCGCCCGTTGCCACGCCCCCTCCATCGAAGGCGAGTTCCAAACGGTCACGGGGACGGCTCTTGGTATTCTACCCCTTTATAATGAGACCAAGGCATGTCCCTTTCCTTCGATCCTTAATCGAATCCGCCCCTCGCCCCGAGTTCCAACACCCAAGGCTCCAGATTCGGGCGCTTCGAACCTTCGACAATGTCCGGCTCCGACCTACAGGGCCGGTGGATGCCCTCCTCCATCACGGAAGAGGACGTGCTGAAGCTGAGAGACGCCAGGTCCTAACCTGCGAGATTTCGCATAGGCTGCCCACCCAAGGGCAAGTCATTCCCACCCCCGAGCCTGGCGAGAGCGTGGTGTTCATGTCTCACTTCCGTCGTGGTTTAGGCTTCCCGATGGATCCCTTCGTGAGAGGGCTCATGTTTTACTATGGGCTGGAATTCCATGACTTGGCTCCGGAGTCCATCCTCCACACCTCATCGTTCATTGTTGTCTGCGAAGCCTTCCTCTGCACTACCCTTCACTTCGGATTGTGGCTCAAGACCTTCGATGTGGAGCCGAAGATGATCGGGGGGCGACAGGCAGAGTGCGGAGGGGCAGTTATACGCAAGAGGGCCGATGCTCCATGTCCCGAGGGCTCTTTCCAAGAGGAGCTTGGTTTGTGGCAGCAAGAGTGGTTCTACATCACCGCTCCCAGGGGCACCAGGCAGGTGGCGCCAGCCGCCTTTCGCTCAGCCCCCCCCCACAACGGCTGGTGTCATGGATCAACAAAGGGCTTGACTGGGGGCCATCCAAGGACGTGCACTTTTGCAGGGCCGCATTCGAGACCTCCAAGACAGGGAGATCAATCTGATCATAGTGGCGCAGGTTATGCTGATTCGGCGCCTTCTGCCCTGCAAACGTCGCCCCCTCCGCCTGTGGGAATTCAGTCCAGAGGGACCGCGAGCTCTTCAACACTTCATGGGTACGACACCCGTGGAGATGTATAAACTGTTCGTCGGATCACAAGAGATGTGTCCGGACTTGACCGAGGACGCCGACCTAAGCTGCAATCTCCCGGATACTCAAGTAAGTAGTCCTATGTCCGGACATACCGTCCGTTTATTTATCATAGATTTGCCCTTTAACCAGCTATCCCTTGAACAGGAGTGGATAGCGAAAGCAAAACTGATACGGTGTCTGGCCCCCTCCCTGAGACCACGCCGGATCCCGTGTTAGTCAAGATGCTGGAGGTTGCACCTTCAGAAGAGGGCGAAGGGGAAAACAGGAAAACTACCGCCTCCGCTAAGGAGGCTCTCAAGAAAGGGGGATAGAGAATCCCTCCCTCCAGGGGGAGAAGAGGACCGCTCCGGAAGATCCGGAGACCAAGGCCTCAAAGCGGGGGAAGAAATCTTCACCGGAGGGTCCTGCGCCAGGAGAAGCCCCGGACGCACTATTTCCCCAAGGGAATCAGCCCTCCAGCGAGCCGTAAGTAGAAAAAGGGGAGTTTTGTAATAAGGGACATCCCTGTTTTCATTTCTGAGGATAACCGAAGTTCTTACCTTGTAGTTCGGATCTCAGCCCTTCTCAGCAGAGCTCATCTTCGGGGGATCTTCGTCCGGAGATGATGGAGAGTGAGACGCCTCCATCTGCCGCACCATCAGGCGGGGCAGACGACCTTGAGGTGTCATCGCGGAGGGTCTCCCAGAGTCCGGCGGGGCCGGAGAGTTCGGCACAAACTGGTGTACGGCCGGAGGAGCTGAAGGATCTGCTCGAGAGGGCGTCTATCTCAGAAGATCACCGTACATTAATGAGTACAGTGATTGAAAGGATTTCATCCGCTGAGAGCGGGTTGCATGAGGCCGTCAGAAGTTTACTGACGGGGTTTGAGGTACGTAAAAATGACATACCTTTTGACAGTTTTGCACATAGAGTGCGCCCTGTATAGATAGTAGCCCCTGAGACTCGGTACGTTGTTAGAAGTGACGGCGTGCCGAGGATCATAATCTCAGTGTTAAGATGTCACCGTTCCTATTCAGGGGGCGGAGCGTTCGGTGGCCAGCCGGACTGATAGAGTTGCCGAACTGAAGCGGCAACTGGACGTCGCGGATGCGGACATCGCGCTGGTCAATAAGCGACTCGATGAGTCACAAGGTATGTGGCTTCTCCGCGAACACCTGGTAAGGGAGCTGGACGCCCATGCCTTACTACATGTATGCTTAATGTAGATGGTGCCGCTGCTATGGAGGACCTTCGTGCCGAGCTTGCCCGAGCCAAGGAGCAAGCCAGAAAAAGTAATGCGGCCGCCTTCAAAGCCGAAAAGGCTGCTCACGGCCGAAGCAGGGAGGAAATGGCCGAAATGGCCGTGAAGCTGAAGGATGCTACCGAACACTGTGAGTTGCTTGAAAGAGAACGCCGAGCAGAGCGGGAGGACCTGAAAAAGGCCACTGCCGAAGCCAAGGATGCCCGCTCCGCGATGAGGGCTATAAAGGAGGAGCTGTGTCAGGCCGGGGATATTGCGGTTGGAAAGCCCTTTCTGCTGCGTAGGAAGTTCACGGACCCGAAGTATGCTGAGTTGGGCCAGTTGTGGGGTGCGGAGGATGCTTATCTGGATTTGGCGGCGAGTGCATCGGACGCAGTCGTGCATTTCTGAAGTCAAAAGGATCACGGGATGGAAGAGCTTTTTTGGTCTCAATTCCATAGTCCGGAGCGTCCACTTCCGTTAACCGATCGGTTGGCTGAGTGGGCTGAGCTGAATAGGTTGTCCGGACTTGCCATGAAGGATGTCGTGGCTCATCCGTGGCCGGACAGGCCCAAGCCGAAGAGTTATTTTGGCTTGGTGCAGCAGTTCCTTGATGCGGTGCCGCATATCAAGGCGATGAAGCGGTCGGCATGCGTAGAGGGTGCACGGATGGCTCTCGCCCGTGTCAAAACATACTGGGCAGAGATGGATGCCACCTACGTTGCATCCCGGGAGTCGGACAGGGGCCGATTACCAGCCGAGCACTATTTTGAGGAAGTCCTGCGGGGCGCCCGTGTAATAGAGTCACAGTGCTCGAAAAACGTTATGTTCAAATGACATGTATTGTCGGTGTACCAAAGTAGGGGTACCTTAGTACCCCGAACTGTTGGGGCGACCGGACGGGCATTAAATGCCCTTGTCCCCTGCCGTCAGAGTTAGGTAGGGGACACTGTAGATAGTGGTTGTACCAACCCGCGTTTTTACCTTTTTACCCCTCTTCCTACGCTGCCACCTGTCGGTGACCCCTTTAGACTATAAAAGGGAGGCCCATGCGCACGTAGAAAGGGTTTGGTTCATTCGACTCATTCAACACCACAGCATACCCATGCTCTCAAGAACAGAATAGAAACACAAAGCAGCAGTAGGAGTTTTATCTCTCCGGAGAGCTCCGAAGCTGGGTAAAAATCCCCCGCGCGCTCTCGCCTCGATCTGCTCTGCGTGCCCCCCTCCGCTCCCTTGCCGGACCAGAAGGGGCCACCTGCCCCATAGGTGCTCGTCCCAGCCACGACATCTTTGGCGCGCCGGGTAGGGGTGCGTCGAGGTCGTGCGTATCTGATCCGGTGTCTGCACGCGCTACATCAACATCTCCATCGACATGCCACCGAAGAAGAAGACTTCGGAGGTGGCCGCTCCGTCCGCGACTATCCTACCGCCACCAGAGCAAACGGGCGGTGGGGTGGACGCCGGCGGAGGAGCGGGCGCCGGCGGGGGGACGCACATCGTCACCCGGTCCAAGGACAAGGCCCCACAAGGTTCAGTGTCTGCACATCCACCGCACCCCTCCCAGGAGGTGCAGGATCGACAATGCCACGGTGCTCCTAGCGCCGTACTCGCGTTGGAACAAGGCCAAGCTGGTGGGTCGCGGGATGCTCAAGGCCAACATACACGTCAGCACGCTGGCACGAGCGCAGTGCGGTCGCCTAGACGAGATGTTGCCCCTTCTAACACTGTTAGGAGTTTGAGCATGTCTCGCACCTCGCGTCGCTCACCACCACCACCCAAGACTCCAGAGGAAGCGCTGGCCTGAGCCCAGCTGCTTCTAGATTACCCTCCGGCGCCAGACAAGATCGACGACTGGAGGGCCGCCATCTATAGCCTCATTGGCTTCGCCAACGGCGACAAGCCCCGGCAACCGAGCACATCGAAGCCCCGGCAAGACGCCCAAGTGCAAGCCGACGTCGACAAGACCGCTGGAGGTGCCACCACCGTGCACTCCCCGCCTCGAAGGCCAAGATCGCCGACTCGCCGGGCCAACCTCGACACCGACTCCACCGCGTTGTCGGACCCGCGAGCTCGCCGCGATCAACGCCAAGTTCTCCAAGAACGACGACACGAAGACGCTCGCACTCGCATCGAGCGCAGAAGAGAAGCGCGGCGTCAATCTGACCAGCGCGCTGGGCCCACTGTCGATATGCATGCGCCAGGGGAACCAGGCGACTTGCCGTACGCGGCAGGGTGCCCTACGTTCACCCGTGAGCTGCGGCAAGTCCAATGGCCCAGTACCAAGAACTTCAAGCCAGACGTGCCCGAGAAGTACGATGGCAGGATACATCCGTCGAAGTTCCTCAGCGTCTACACCATCGCGGTGCAGGCTGCCGGGGGACGCGACGAGAAGATCCTCGCCAACTACTTCCCGCTGGTGCTCAAGCCCAACGTCAGATCTTGGCTCATGCACTTGCCGGACAACTCCATCTCTTCATGGGCGGACCTGTGTCATCAGTTTGTCGGTGCCTTCACAGGCGGCCACAAACCCCATGGCCAGGAGAGTGATCTTCATCTGCTCGCCCAGAAGGAAGGAGAACCCCTGCACAAGTATATACAGAGATTCAGTCAGGTGCAGCGCAACATCCCAGACGTCCACCCTGTCGTGGTTATCAGCGCGTTCCATCAGAACGTGCGTAACCGTAGGATGAGGGAGGAGATGGCGATGTGCAAAATCAGAGATGTCAGCGAGCTATATGCTCTGGCCGACAAGTGTGCACGGGCTGAAGAGGGAAGGAGACTCCCCGGAGAGAACACAGGAGCAGAAGGATCTGACAGTGAGGACGCCCCTCCGGCAAAGAGGAACCGGAGGCGGAATAACAGAAAGAGGAAGGCTAAGGATGTGCTAGTTGTTGAGCAGTCCGGCAGCAGAGGCGGTTCCGAGAAGGCTAGAGCTGGTGACTCCGGCGAGGCTGTGGTAGCCGCCGACAAGCAGGATGGCTCCGGCAAGCAGTATTGCAAGATCCACCGCACCAAGGGCCATGACCTCCAAGCCTGCAAGAAAGTTGAGCAGATGGCGGAGCTACAGAAAGCTGAATACGAGCGCCACGACAAGGAGAAGGCCCGGGAAGGTGGCGGAGGATCCGGCAACAAGCGTCCCGCCCGGGGAGGGCGCCGCGGCAAGGTCAAGCAGCGGCAAGGAGACAGGCCTCCCCACGGCCGCGACAAGGACGAAGACGAAGATGAGGATGATGAGATGGAGGAGGATGAGACTGACGAGCAGGAGTTTCAGAAGGCAACAGAGGTGTTGTGCGTCGACGGCGGTGCTTCCCTGCACACCTCGCACCGCCAACTCAAACAGTGGGTGCGGGAAGTGAACGCAGCAGAACCGTCCGTTGAGTCGCGCAAGCCCCTGAAGTGGTCCAGCACGCCCATCATCTTCGACGTTGAGGATCACCCCGATCGCATCACTGCGGTCGGGTGCTTGCCAATGTTGCTTTCGCCAACAATCCGCAACCTCAAGGTCACGAAGATGCTGGTTGACGGCGGGGCCGGCCTAAATCTGATCTCCTCCGCAGTGCTCAAGAAGCTCCAGATCCCCGACAGCGAGCTCGAAGAGACTGGCACCTTTCAAGGAATAAACCCGGGAAGGAGCAAGCCGAAGGGGAAGATTATGCTGCCAGTGACATTTGGCAGCGAGCTGAATTTCAGGATAGAGAGGGTCACGTTTGACGTGGCTGATTTCCCATTGCCCTACAATGGGATACTTGGCCGTCCAGCGCTTGCCAAGTTCATGGCAGCCTCTCACTACGCCTACAATGTGCTCAAAATGCCTGGTCCGATAAGTGTCATTTCTGTCCAAGGCGACAAGAAGGATGCACTTATCTGTACCGACAAGATCTACCGGGAAGCACCAGCCGCAGCAGAGCGCAAACCACTTGCCGCTGAAGCTCCCGGAGGGAAGAAGAAGAAGACCAAGTCCGGCAAGAGTAGCTCTGATGCCTACTCCGGCAAGCGCACCTCTTCGGAGTGCTGCGCTACCGTCGAGGACGCACCATCGAGCTCCACCGGCAAGTGCAAGAAGGCAAAGACAGCTTCACCAGAGACCAAGAAAGTGGCCGCCAAGGAGGACGGCACTGGTGGTACCTTCACCATCAGTGCCACGCTTGACCCTAAATAGGAAAGCGCGCTCGTTGCTTTCCTGCGGGCGAATGTTGATGTGTTTGCATGGCAACCATCTGACATCCCCGGTGTTCCCAGGAAAGTAATTGAGCACCACCTTGTTGTCTGTCCTCACGCGCGGCCCGTCAAGCAGAGAGTCAGAAAGCAAGCAGTGGAACACCAAGAGTTCATTGCAGAAGAAATCAAGAAGTTGGAAGCAGCAGGCCTGGTCCGAGGAGTACTCCATCCAACGTGGTTAGCCAATCCAGATCTTCAGGATATCACCAGATCTTCATGGCAGAAGAGGATGAAGAGAAAACCGCATTCATTACTCCATGTGGCACGTACTGCTTTGTACGGATGCCCTTCGGACTAAAGAATGCTGGTTCAACATTTGCAAGAGTAGTTAGCCATGCTTTTGAGCCACAGTTGCATAGAAATGTAGAAGCTTACATGGATGACATAGTGGTCAAGAGCAAGGACAAAGAGACTTTGATCCAAGATTTGGACGAGACCTTCACAAATCTGCGCAAGATCAACCTCAAGTTGAATCCCGAGAAGTGTGTGTTTGGAGTTCCTTCCGGCAAGCTTCTCGGATTCTTTGTATCTCAGCGGGGGATCGAAGCCAATCCTGACAAGATCAAAGCCATTGAACAGATCGAAGCACCGAAGCGCGTCAAGGATGTGCGAAGGCTTACCGGCTGCGTTGCTGCTCTCAGTAGGTTCATCTCTAAGTCTGCTGAACGCGCCCTGCCATTTTTCAAAATTTTGAAAAAGGCAGGTCCAATGAAATGGACTCCGGAAGTGGAGGCTGCGCTGCAGGACTTGAAGAGATACCTATCCTCCACTCCAACACTTGTCGCACCTAAGCCACAAGAGAAGTTGCTGCTATATCTGGCGGCAACCAATCAAGTGGTTAGTGCTGCATTAGTTGCGGAGAGGGAGGCGGGTGATGAGCCAACGACCGCGGCAAGCGAGCCCAGCGACAAGCAGGGGGCTTCCCCGACAAGTTCTGGCTCCGGCAAGGATGGATCTGTACAGTTGCCGGAAGAGAAACAGAAGAAGATGGTGCAGCGCCCAGTTTACTTTGTCAGTTCCCTTCTGCAGGGGGCTAGATCAAGGTACTCTGGTGTGCAGAAGTTGCTTTTCGGCCTTCTCATGGCCTCGAGGAAGCTGCGCCATTACTTTCAAGCACATGAGATCACAGTTGTCACTCGCTTTCCGTTGAAGAGGATATTGCAGAATCCAGAAGCAACAGGCAGGATTGTCGAGTGGGCACTGGAATTGTCAAGCTTTTGCCTCAAGTTTGAAAGTACTTCAACTATTCAGAGCCGAGCATTGGCAGAATTCATAGCAGAATGGACGCCAACGCCCGATGAAGAAATTCCGGAGAGGAGCATCCCCGTCAAGGAAGCAAGCAAAGAATGGATCATGTACTTTGATGGTGCCTTCTCGCTGCAAGGCGCCGGTGCGGGCGTACTACTTGTCGCCCCCACCGGAGAGCACCTCAAGTACGTGTTCCAAATGCACTTTCCCAAGGAGCAAGCAACAAACAATACTGCAGAGTATGAAGGCTTGCTTGCCGGACTCAGGATCGCGGCAGAGCTTGGGATCAAAAAGCTTATTGTCAGGGGTGACTCACAGCTTGTCGTTCGTCAAGTAAACAAAGATTATCAGAGTCCGTTGATGGAGGCGTACATTGATGAAGTGAGGAAACTAGAAGAGCATTTTGACGGCCTGCAAATGGAGCATGTTCCAAGAGCTCAGAATGACATTGCAGACGGCCTGTCAAAGTGCGCCGCACTCAAGTTACCTGTGGAACCAGGAATTTTTGTGCTCAAGCTGACTCAACCATCTATAACACCATCAACTGGACAGAGCAAGAAGAGGAAGTTGGTTACTGGCGACTACCTTCCAGCAGAGCTCCCCGAAGCCGCCGCCAAAAAGGTCCCCAGGATCAACACAGAAAGTGCTGAGGAGCAGTCTGCTCCGACAAACCCTAGGGTTTGTTTCGTTGAAGCAGACGCTCCCGACAAGCTGTGTCCCGACACGCTTGCCGAGGAGCATCGCGCTCCGGCAGGATCCCAGATTCTTGCCGTGGAAGCGGATGTTCCCGCAGCAGCATTTGCGCCTTTAGTCCTTGTCGTCGAGCCACAAGCTCCGGCATGGGCATAGCAGATCGTCCATTTCCTTCAGACAGGAGAACTTCCCGAGGAACAAGAAGAAGCGGAAAGTGTAGCCCGGCAATCAAGTATGTACCAGTTTGTCGATGACATACTGTACAGAAGAAGATTCAACGGAGTGAAATTGAAGTGCATTCCCCGGGAAGATGGACAGGAGCTGTTGGCGGAGATACACGGAGGCATATGTGGTCACCACATTGGCGCAAGAGCGCTTGCCGGCAAAGCTTTTCGGCAAGGTTTCTTCTGGCCGACAGCCCTCCAGGATGCAACTGCACAAGTAACCAAGTGTGAAGCGTGCCAGTTCCACTCCAAACAGATACATCAACCAGCTCAAGCTCTCTAAACAATCCCTTCATCCTAGCCATTTTTGGTATGGGGGCTCGACATTCTCGGCCCCTCTCCCCTCGTATACGGATCGCCTCGAGTGCTCGCTTATGATGAGCTAGAGCAAGCGCCTGACGCACTGCTCCTCGAGGTAGATCGCCTTCAGGCTGCGGTACGAGCTGCTCGCTACCAGCAAGCTTTGCGCTGCTACCATAGCCGCAAAGTTAACGTCAGAAGTTTCGAGAGGGAGAGGATGCAGGTGTGGGCTGGGCGTCGTTCAAAGAAGTATGGCCTTGCCGGAACACAGGCGACAGAAAAGCTAAGTTGCCAAAGTTTGAGCATGATCAAGTTTTAAATTTTTAAGTTATATTCCTTGAACGTCCGTGCCTTGTATGGAAAACCTGTGCGCAGAGGAATCGACTCGTGGCTAAGTTGCGCCCTTGATTTGTTTCGAGTCCGCTCAATAATACAAGTGCGCTGCAACTAGCCCCGACAAGGTTTCTTGCCGGAGGCAACACCGCCAGCAGGCTGCTGATGTTCCGCACTCAGCAAGTGTGCTTGCGCCGGCAGGTTCCCTCAAAGCGTAGGGTAAAAACATACAAGGGATGTAACAGAGTAAAGGATATAACATAGCAAGTGTTGCCCAGGACAAAGTTATATTACGAAAGTAACTTGTTACGGCACTGACTAAGATGTTCTCATAACTAAAATAACAGCGACAAGGAAGAAGAAGAAGGGCGCGCCGGCACCTGGACCCCGGCAAGCCAGTGTTGCCGGGGGCCGCGAATACCAAGATTCATCCGCGGCAAGCCAGAGTTGCCGGGGGCTGCGATATCAGATAAGTTTTTCGTCCCTCATCATGCATCCTCTTATGGACTGGGGAACGTGAAGCCGCGTCCTTGAACGACCGTGCCTTGTATGGAAAAGCTGTGCGCGGAGGAATCGACTCGTGGCTAAGTTGCACCCTTGATTTGTTTCGAGTCTGCTCAACAATACAAGTGCGCTGCAACTAGCCCTGACAAGGTTTCTTGCCGGAAGCAACACCGCCAGCAGGCTGCTGATGTTCTGCACTCAGCAAGTGTGCTTGCGCCGGCAGGTTCCCTCAAAGCGTAGGGTAAAAACATACAAGGCATAGAATCAAGTAAAGGATATAACATAGCAAGCTTCCCCTTTTCATTAAAAAACATCCCACTCGGGTACAGTCCATAGAGGATGAAAAACATGAAAGAGAGGATTACAAGTTTTAAATGCAGCTAAGGCCCGAAGGCTTACAAATTAAAAAGATAAGATGCCCATAATCCTTTTCCTGTCCCTCTTTTCAGGAGGTAAGTCAAGGAGGCGAGAAGGGCAAAAGGGGCGCCTAGGCGAACTACGGGTGCCAGAAGACACCAAGAGAACATCCCGGGGGCCGTCCGAAGGCTGGATGGTGATGGCGGCGCCGGAAGCGGGGCTCGAAGACGGGGCGGCAGGACGTCAGCACGCTGTCGAGGGCACTACGCCCTAGTACTCCGACTTGACGGCCTTGTCGCCAGCCCTCTTCCCCTTCCGCAGCCTCCCTACGCCAGCCGCCCAAGGAGACGACCCCGGGGAGTTCAAGGAGCCGGCGACGCGGATGATGGGGTCGCCGGTGACGCGCGAAGCGGCGCCCGACACCTAGTCGGGCCCGCCATCCCGCCGCCCGCTACCCTCGTCGTCGCTGTCGCTCTCCTCCTCGTCACTGTCGCTCGAGGGGGAGTCTTCGCTATCGGAGGAGTTGTCCACGCAGCACTTCGCCCGAGTGCCGGAATCCCCAAAGACCTTGACGGAGAGGAGGTCGCCCTCCATTAACTTAAAGTGGAGGGTAAACCCCGCCGTCAGGCTGTGGATACGGGCGAACGTCTTCCACCCTCGATCGAGATACATCACATTAGGGGCTGGGAATACAACACGGACTCGCGTGCCGCTGATCCCACAGCCCCTCATGTGCAATCTCAGCGTCTCGGGCGGATCCAACTCCATCGCGCTCGCAAACGGAGCTGGAAGCCGGAGGCGGCGACGAGGCGCCCGACGCAGCCTGACGAAGAACTCGCAAGGGTCGTCCCCTGTATGGACCGCCGCGGGGAGAGGAACCGCCGGCGGAGGCGAAGCTGATGCGCCGCCCCGTCCGCCCCCCCGAGTGCCTCGACCTCGTCCTCGACCTCGTCCACGACCTCGCCCCCTCCCTCTTCCCCTTGTGGCTGGCTCTGCCACCACGGGCGCGGGATAGGGAGGGATGCGCTGTCTGGCGGCGACCCTCGCCGCCACCGATGAAGGGCCAGGGTTCCCTTCCTCCATGGTGGATGAGGGAAAGGGGAGCAGAAGTTGAAGAAAGGAGAAGATGAGAGAGTGCGGGCTTCTGCGCTCCCCTCCCGCTCTTCTTAAAGGAGCGAGGTGGGGGCTCAACCGCCCCGCTCAGCGAATCAGAGCACGGGAGGAGCAGGGAGTCGGGGCCGACCCGCTGCCTCTGCCCGTGACGGCCCGGTTTCCCACTCCCATCGTCCGCGACCCCGAGTGCATGGGAGCCGCGTGACGGGGTTGCATAGCCGAGGCGGACGTTGCGCATTTCCTGGATTAAAGTATAGCCCACGACCTCTCCCATGACGCCGCGATTGACGCGTGCCGTTACGGGGGAGCGCGGCGGATACGGAGTCAGATTTTGTGTGGACCCAGGCCGCGCGTGCCCGTGCCCTGTTTTGGGCCTGGCCCAACAGTGCTCGGCACCGTGTATGGCCCAGGCCCGGGGGCTCCTATCGGTGTACCAAAGTAGGGGTACCTTAGTACCCCGAACTTGTGCACAGGCAGTCGCAGCGCCCCGCGGCAAGGCTTGCCGGGCGCCCGCCAAGATCCTCCGTTATTCCTATCACTGCCATTCAAGAACAAAGTGTTAACTGAGAAGACAAGGCCCCGGCAAGAGGAGCTTGCCGGGAAGGACGAAGACCCCGGCAAGAGGAGCTTGCCGGGAAGGCCAACCAAGGCACTTCAGAAAACTTGCCACGATGCTCCGCGCGTCCCGGCAAGACCCGATGAGCCGCAAGCTTGCGGGTGCGACAAGACAACGGCTGTGGCATGGCGCTTGCCGCGGCAAGGCTGCCACTCTGCACCCGAGCTCCAGCGCATCCAACGACGTGTCACCCCAGGACTATCCCAGGAGCACATGGCGAGACGTTGTGCAGCCATGCGGTGCGAGGTGGCAAGCGAAGCTGACAAGGAGGCCATCGTGGCGATCGGTGGCGCCCCTAACGGTCGCTTCCTGCACTGTTGGGGCGACCGGACGGGCATTAAATGCCCTTGTCCCCTGCCGTCAGAGTTAGGTAGGGGACACTGTAGATAGTGGTTGTACCAACCCGCGTTTTTACCTTTTTACCCCTCTTCCTACGCTGCCACCTGTCGGTGACCCCTTTAGACTATAAAAGGGAGGCCCATGCGCACGTAGAAAGGGTTCAGTTCATTCGACTCATTCAACACCACAGCATACCCATGCTCTCAAGAACAGAATAGAAACACAAAGCAGCAGTAGGAGTTTTATCTCTCCGGAGAGCTCCGAAGCTGGGTAAAAATCCCCCGCGCGCTCTCGCCTCGATCTGCTCTGCATGCCCCCTCCGCTCCCTTGCCGGACTAGAAGGGGCCCCCTGCCCCATAGGTGCTCGTCCCAGCCACGACATGTATGATTTGTAAAACCATATTTATAATATAAGGGCTTTTTATACTTGTGCGTTCAAGTATTGAAATATCTCCTGTGCGGCCATTAATGTATATGTATATATAACCTGAAAGATGGCAGTCTTCGGCTTCAGCCCCCACGCACATGGTGCGGGGGTGTTTGCAAAAAAGCGCATTTTCACACTTAATCCAACGTCTTGGTCCTGTAAAGGAGGTGATAGCGTAGCAAACTAGGCAACCGGACTATAAAGCTTTATCACTTTCACTTAACCATAGGAGTTCGATGGTGGGGCTACTATATAGCCCCTAGTGGCACCGCGCTCTCCGAACTCGGGGCGCGTGTGTTTGACCGGGAAATTGTCCTTCGTCAAAGCGGAGGAATTCTAAACATTCCGGTAGTCGATCGAGTGGTTGACCAGTCTCTCGCTATATCATGACAGTCAGTTTTCGGCTTTCTCTACTGAGGTGCTCACCTGGCCAAACCGAGGCACAATTGCAGTAGTTCTCCTAGTGCCGCGTTAGCCGATAGAGCGGAACATAAGGCAGCAAAATACAGGAGCCGGGCAAACCCAACATTTGACCAAAGACATGATTCGGAGCTGATGCATATAAGGCCTAACTCGAGACGCCGAACACTCCCTAAGGTATTCGGTCTTTATCTTAACGGGCAGAACAATGCCCTAAGCCCCTAGTGTCCAGGTACGCACGAAAACTTCTGACGCGGCCGATGCCAAAATGCCAGCCTCCTCCTCGGTTATGGTAAGAAACCGGGGGATGTGTATCAACAAGAGACAGTAAAAAAGGTTTACGCAGGGTCTTAATCTGAAAAGAATCCTTGTGACGGGTCCCTGCTGCACGTCTGCGCCTGTGTCTCTGTTGTGCTGTATCCTGGACGGGTGTAGCACGTTGTTCATCTATAAAAACAGAAGAACTTAGGTCGAAAAAAGAGCGTGCGAAAAATGTATTTAAAACAGAGTATGATTTTTTTTAAATGAATAAAATTGAGCTTTATTGGTTCTCATTGTTCATGCATGCAGCCCCTTGTAAAGGGGTACGCGGAGAGTGAGCCCCTTGTTTATTTATACCGGACTCACCCAACCGTGTCCGAGGTCTGAACGACCTATTTTAGGGGCTTTGATCAGCAAGGCCGGATTAGTGCGTGGCCGTCAAGGCAGCCTCACGTTCTTCTGCGGCCGAGGAACACTCGAAGTTACCTTTTAATGAGATGATACCGCATGGACCGGACATTTTAAGTGTAAGAGACGCGTAATGCGGTATTGCGTTAAAGCGGGCGAAAGCTTCGCGTCCCAATAGTGCTTGATGGCTACTTTTGAATGGGGCGATATGGAAGATTAGCTTTTCGCGACGGAAGTTGTCGGATGAACCGAACACGACTTCTAGTAGTAAGGAGCCCGTACAATTGGCATAAGGGCCTGGCGTTACTCCTTTAAAGGAAGTGTTGCTATGGCGAATTTTGGTAGGGTCTATCCCCATTCTGCGGATTGTGTCCTGGTATAGCAGGTTTATATCGTTGCCGCCATCCATTAGGACTTGTGTAAACTGTAGCCCGTCGATTATAGGATCCAATATCAAAGTAGTCCATCCTGCGTTTCGAATACTTGTGGAGTAATCCTGATGGTCGAAGGTAATTGGTTTTGACATCCAATTTCGGGACTCCTCTGGGGTGGACCGTGCGGCGCGTACTTTAGTAGGTGCCGCCCTATTTTTCCTTGTTATCACTTGAAGTGAATTCACTGTTTTGACTTCTTGTGGGAAAGTCTTTTGTTTCACGGTGCTCTGCTTGTGGGGCTCATCATCGTCCTCACTTTGTGTGTCGAGCCCCTTGTGTTTGGCGTTAAGTCAGCCGGACTGCTTGAAGACCCAACGATCTCTGTGGATATGGTTTGCAGGCTTCCCGGGGGTACTGTGGATTTGACATATCCTGTCCAAGATTTTGTTTAGGTTGGATAGCTCGTCACTGTTGTCCTTAAGAGGCAGTGTTTTGTTGTTCAGCCGAGAGCTTTTGAACCTGGCGTTGACTGTCGTGCTCTTTGGGCTATTTTCCTTAGTCCGGCGCTGGTCTTTTCTGCGTCGTGGTTTCCCATTTCCATCCTTGACCTCGGATGTATTCAGGTCGCTAGTGCTGCATCTTGCCAGCCAGCTATCTTCTCCCGCGCAAAAGCGGGTCATGAGGCTTGTTAGTGCGGCCATTGTCCTTGGCTTTTCCTGGCCGAGGTGTCTGGCGAGCCATTCATCTCGGACGTTATGTTTGAAGGTTGCTAAGGCTTCGGTGTCCGGACAGTCGACTATTTGGTTCTTTTTGGTAAGGAACCTGTTCCAGAATTTGCGGGCTGACTCTCCGGGCTGTTGAGTTATGTGACTTAAATCGTTTGCATCCGGAGGGCTGACATAAGTCCCCTGGAAATTTGCCTGAAACGCATCCTCGAGCTCTTCCCAACTTCCGATGGTATTTTCTGGGAGGCTTTTGAGCCAATGCCGGGCTGGCCCTTTGAGCTTGAGGGATAGGTATTTTATGGCGTGGAGATCATCTCCTCTAACCATATGTATGTGTAGGATGTAATCCTCAATCCAGACTCCGGGGTTTGTTGTTCCGTCGTATGCCTCTATGTTTACGGGCTTGAATCCCACTGGAAATTCATGATCCAGTACCTCATCGGTGAAACATAGGGGGTGTGCAGCGCCCCTGTATTTGGGTGTGCCATTATTTTCGAACACTCGACGTGTTGTTTTGCTCCCAGGAGCCTTCCTTCTTGGCCCGTAGATGGACCTGACCGGACTATCCTTTTGTGAGGATCCTTATGTGGATCGTGTGCCGGCTTGTGTGCGGCGCCGCTTGCCGCTCTTTGTTTGTCATGTGGTCGTCTATCCGACCGGGAAGCCCCTTTGTTTTTTGATTGTGGGGGCTCTATGGCCTCTTCGTCGAATTCGGGCAATAGTTTGCGCTTCGGGTAGCTCTTTGTTTGGCGGCTATCGCCGTACTTGTCCGCGGTCTTGAGTACCTTGCTCCATCTCATTCTGAGTATGTCTTCCGCTGTTTTGAGCTTCCACTTCTGCTTCTTTAGACTTCGTGCAGTGGTGACGAGCCTTTTGTGAAGGTTTTTCTGTTCTAAAAATGTGTCCTGCGTGAGATCCTCTGGACTGTTGTCTTCGCCGGGGATGGGCTGCTTATCTAATTCATCTTGTTCGGACGGTTGCTTGGTGACATGTTCGTCGTCCACTGGTTCGCCCTGCTCTATGGCTGGGTCTATATGGTGCTGTTGTTGTCGAGGCGGGACTTCGGGCTGCGCTTGCGTCGCTGTTTTGGCTGTTTTTCGAGGGAATTATCCTTCGCAGCATCCCGTTGTTCCTCGTTATCGCTTCCTTTTGGTGTATCCACCATATATACATCGTGAGTTGAGGTGGCTTTCCAGTGCCCTGTGGGCGCTGGTTCTTGGTCGTCTCCGGCATCGTCGTCCATACCGTCGATATCTTCGGAGTCGAGATCTAGCATGTCGGTTAAATCGTCGACAGTGGCTACGAAGTGGGTGGTGGGTGGGTTTTGAATTTCTTCGTCGTCCGCATCCCAACCATCCTGGACATAGTCCGGAAAAATCTCTCCTGATAGAGAGAGGCACTTTAGCGAATTCAGTATGTCACTGAAAGGCGAGTGCTGAAAGATGTCCGCAGCGGTGAACTCCATGATCGGCACCCAATCGGATCCGATTGGTAGGGGCGCGGGAGGTTCGGAGTCCGGCGAGGAGTCAGGCACCTCGGAGTCATGAGCTTCACAAGGGACAGGGTCGGTATTCGGCTCCATCGCCGTCGAGGTAGCAGCCCACGAGGTGGTGTCTAGCCACCCATCCTCGATCGGTGCAGTCGGCTCCGAGTTAAGGGTCGAAGCGGACTCTTGTGCGGCCTCCAGGGCACTGTCCGGCAGCAGAGCTAAATCATGCCCATCGTGACGGTGCGGCGCACTCGGCTGTGGCTCGAATCCGTCAAAGATCAAGTCTCCGCGGATGTCGGCCGTGAAGTTCAAACTTCTAAATCTGACCTGATGGCCAGGGGCGTAGCTTTCGATCTATTCCAGATGGCCAAGCGAATTGGCCCGCAGTGCAAAGCCGCCGAATATGAAGATCTGTCCGGGGAGAAAAGTCTCACCCTGGACCGTGTCGTTGTTGATGATCGAAGGAGCCATCGGGCCTATGAGCGACGACACAGAGGAACTCTCAATGAAAGCACCAATGTCGGTGTCAAAACCGGCGGATCTCGGGTAGGGGGTCCCGAACTGTGCGTCTAGGCGGATGGTAACAGGAGACAAGGGACACGATGTTTTTACCCAGGTTCGGGCCCTCTCGATGGAGGTAAAACCCTACTCCTGCTTGAGTGATATTGATGATATGGGTAGTACAAGAGTGGATCTACCGCGAGATCAAGGAGGCTAAACCCTAGAAGCTAGCCTATGGTATGATTGTTGTTCGTCCTATGGACTAAAACCCTCCGGTTTATATAGACACCGGAGAGGGCTAGGGTTACACAAAGTCGGTTACAATGGTAGGAGATCTACATATCCGTATTGCCAAGCTTGCCTTCCACGCCAAGGAAAGTCCCATCCGGACACGGGACGAAGTCTTCAATCTTGTATCTTCATAGTCTTGGAGTCCGGCCAATGATGATAGTTCGGCTATCCGGACACCCCCTAGTCCAGTACTCCCTCAACCCTTCTTATTAAAAAGCACCCGCTGGAGTGCACATTGTCATTTGCATTCATTATTATTGGATTATATTGGGTATGAGTTGACTAGATCTCTTTTACCATGAATTACAATTTTTAGTCAGCCCTTGATCTTTAAAGGTGCTCTGCATTTATGTTTTGCGGTATTAGAAAGGGCTATCGAGATACCATTTTGTTATATCATGTTATGATTGTTTTAAGAAAGTGTTGTCATCCGAGTTTTATTATTATGGCTCGCTAGCTGATTATGCTATTGATATGAGTAATTGTGAGACCTAAGTATTATTGTGAGTATGGTTAGTTCATGATATTTGTTGAAACCTGAATGATGGCTTTGCATGTTTACAACAACAAGAGCAAACAGAGTTCGTAAAAGTTTTTCTTTATCACTTTCAGTTTATCAACTGAATTGCTTGAGGACAAGCAAAGGTTTAAACTTGGGGGAGTTGATGCGTCTCCAACGTATCTACTTTTCCAAACACTTTTGCCCTTGTTTTGGACTCTAACTTGCATGATTTGAATGAAACTAACCCGGACTGACACTGTTTTCAGCAGAACTGCCATGATGTTGTTTTATGTGTAGAAAAGAAAAGTTCTCGGAATGTCCTGAAAATCCACGGAGGGACTTTTTGGAAAATATAAAAAATACTGGCAAAAGAATCAAGACCAGGGGGCCCACACCCTGTCCACGAGACAGGGGGAGCGCCCCCTCCCCCTGGGCGCGCCCCCTATCTCATGGGCCCCCTGGACCTCCACCGACCTCAACTCCAACTCCATATATTCACGTTCAGGGAGAAAAAAAATCAGAGAGAAAGTTTCATCGCGTTTTACGACACGGAGCCGCCGCCAAGCCCTAATCTCTCTCGGGAGGCTGATCTGGAGTCCGTTCGGGGCTCCGGAGAGGGGGATTCGTCGCCGTTGTCATCATCAACCATCCTCCATCACCAATTTCATGATGCTCACCGCCGTGCGTGAGTAATTCCATCGTAGGCTTGCTGGACGGTGATGGGTTGGATGAGATTTACCATGTAATCAAGTTAGTTTTGTTAGGGTTTGATCCCTAGTATCCACTATGTTCTAAGATTGATGTTGCTATGACTTTGCTATGCTTAATGCTTGTCACTAGGGCCCGAGTGCCATGATTTTAGATCTGAACCTATTATGTTTTCATGAATATATGTGTGTTCTTGATCCTATCTTGCAAGTCTATAGTAACCTATTATGTGTTATGATCCGACAACCCCGAAGTGACAATAATCGGGATACTTCTCGGTGATGACCGTAGTTTGAGGAGTTCATGTATTCACTATGTGCTAATGCTTTGTTCCGGTTCTCTATTAAAAGGAGGCCTTAATATCCCTTAGTTTCCGGTAGGACCCCTCTGCCACGGGAGGGTAGGACAAAAGATGTCATGCAAGTTCTTTTCCATAAGCACGTATGACTATTTACAGAATACATGCCTACATTACATTGATGAACTGGAGCTAGTTCTATATCACCCTATGTTATAGCTATTACATGAGGAATTGCATCCGGCATAATTATCCATCACTGATCCATTGCCTACGAGCTTTTCACATATTGTTCTTCGCTTATTTACTTTTCCGTTGCTACTGTTACAATCACTACAAAACCCAAAAACATTACTTTTGCTACCGTTACTTTTATTACCATACCACTTTTGCTACTAAATACTTTGCTGGAGATACTAAGTTATCCAGGTGTGGTTGAATTGACAACTCAATTGCTAATACTCAAGAATATTCTTTGGCTCCCCTTGTGTCGAATCAATAAATTTGGGTTGAATACTTTACCCTCGAAAGCGGTTGCGATCCCCTACACTTGTGGATTATCATTCCACCATTGCTAGCCTCTCTTGTGTCACGCAACTTTCGTCGGTACCATACACCCACCATATACCTTCCTCAAAACAGCCACCATACCTACCTATTATGGCATTTCCATAGCCATTCCGAGATATATTGCCATGCAACTTTCCACCGTTCCATTTATTATGACACGCATCATCATTGTCATATTGCTCTTTGCATGATCATGCAGTTGACATCGTATTTGTGGCAAGGCCACCTTCATAATTTTTCATACATGTCACTCTTGATTCATTGCATATCCCGGTACACTGCCGGAGGCATTCATATAGACTCATATCTTGTTCTAAGTATCGAGTTGTAATCTTGAGTTGTAAGTAAATAAAAGTGTGACGATCTTCATTATTAGAGCATTGTCCCAAGTGAGGAAAGGATGATGGAGACTATGATTCCCCCACAAGTCGGGATGAGACTTCGGACTTTATAAAAAAAAGAGAAAGGCCAAATAAAAAAAGAAAGGCCAAATAAATCTAAAAAATGAGAGAAAAAGAGAGAAGGGACAATGCTACTATCCTTTTACCACACTTGTGCTTCAAAGTAGCACCATGATCTTCATGATAGAGAGTCTCCTATGTTGTCACTTTCATATACTGGTGGGAATTTTTCATTATATAACTTGGCTTGTATATTCCAATGATGGGCTTCCTCAAAATGCCCTAGGTCTTCCTGAGCAAGCAAGTTGGATGCACGCCCACTTAGTTTCTTTTGTTTAGCTTTCATACATTTATAGCCCTAGTGCATCCGTTGCATGGCAATCCCTACTCACTCACATTGATATCTGTTAATGGGCATCTCCATAGCCCGTTGATACACCTAGTGAAGGAAATATGCCCTAGAGGCAATAATAAAGTTATTATTTATTTCCTCATATCATGATAAATGTTTATTATTCATGCTAGAATTGTATTAACCGGAAACATGATACATGTGTGAATACATAGACAAACATATAGTCACTAGTATGCCTCTACTTGACTAGCTCATTAATCAAAGATGGTTATGTTTCCTAACCATAGACATGTGTTGTCATTTGATTAATGGGATCACATCATTAGAAGAATGATGTGATTGACATGACCCATTCCGTTAGCCTAGCACTTGATCGTTTAGTATATTGCTATTGCTTTCTTCATGACTTATACATGTTCCTGTAACTATGAGATTATGCAACTCCCGTTTACCGGAGGAACACTTTGGGTGCTACCAAACATCACAACGTAACTGGGTGATTATAAAGGAGTACTACAGGTGTCTCCAAAGGTACATGTTGAGTTGGCGTATTTTGAGATTAGGTTTTGTCACTCCGATTGTCGGAGAGGTATCTCTGGGCCCTCTCGGTAATGCACATCACTATAAGCCTTGCAAGCAATGTAGCTAATGAGTTAGTTACGGAATGATGCATTACGTAATGAGTAAAGAGACTTGCCGGTAACGAGATTGAACTAGGTATTGGATACCGACGATCGAATCTCGGGCAAGTAACATACCGATGACAAAGGGAACAATGTATGTTGTTATGCGGTTTGACCGATAAAGATCTTCGTAGAATATGTAGGAACCAATATGGGCATCCAGGTTCCGCTATTGGTTATTGACCGAGAATAGTTCTAGGTCATGTCTACATAGTTCTCGAACCCGTAGGTTCCGCACGCTTAACGTTACGATGACAGTTTTATTATGAATTTATAAGTTTTGATGTACCGAAGTTTGTTCGGAGTCCCGGATGTGATCACGGACATGACGAGGAGTCTCGAAATGGTCGATACATAAAGATTGATATATTGGACGACTATATTCGGACAACGGAAGTGTTCCGGACGTTTTCGGAGAAAACCGGAGTGCCGAAGGGTTACCAGAACCCCCCCCCCGGGAGAAGTAATGGGCCTTATGGGCCTTAGTGGAGAGAAAGAGGGGCGGCCAGGGTGGGCCGCGCGCCCCCTCCCGGTCCGAATTGGACTAGGAGGGGGGGCGGCGCCCCCTCTTTCCTTCTCCCCTTCCCCCTTCCTTTCCCCCTCCTAGTAGGAGTAGGAAAGGAGGAGTCCTACTCCTACTAGGAGGAGGACTCCTCCTCCTGGCGCGCCCTCTAGGGCCGGGCGGCCTCCCCCTTGCTCCTTTATATACGGGGGCAGGGGGGCACCCTAGGACACACAAGTTGATCTATGGATCGTTCCTTAGCCGTGTGCGGTGCCCCCCTCCACCATATTCCACCTCGGTCATATCGTCGTGAGTTTAGGCGAAGCCCTGCGCCGGTAGAACATCATCATCGTCACCACACCGTCGTGCTGACGGAACTCATCCCCGAAGCTTTGCTGGATCGGAGCCCGGGGGTCGTCATCGTGCTGAACGTGTGCTGAACTCGGAGGTGCCGTACATTCGGTGCTTGGATCGGTCGGATCGTGAAGACGTACGACTACATCAACCGCGTTGTGCTAACGCTTCTCCTTACGGTCTACAAGGGTACATGGACAACACTCTCCCCTCTCATTGCTATGTCATCACCATGATCTTGCGTGTGCGTAGGAATTTTTTTGAAATTACTACGTTCCCCAACACCTAGTTGATGTGAGATTATCTTCTCCTTTTTTGTCTTCTCTAAAACCACCCTTCTATTCCACATATAGTGCTATGTCCATGGCTCACGCTCATGTATTGCATGAAAGTTGAAAAAGTTTGAGATTACCAAAGTACGAAACAATTGCTTGGCTTGTCATCGGGGTTGTGCATGATTAAATACTTTGTGTGATGAAGATAGAGCAACAGCCAGACTATACGATTTTGTAGGGATAACTTTCTTTAGCCATGCTATTTTGAAAAGACATGATTGCTTTATTAGTATGCTTGACGTATTACTATTTCTTATGTCAATATGAACTTTTATTTTGAATCATTTGGATCTGAACATTCATGCCACAATAAATAAAAGTACATTAAGGATTATGCTAGGTAGCATTCCACTTCAAAAATTATGTTTTTATCATTTACCTACTCGAGGACGAGCAAGAATTAAGCTTGGGGATGCTTGATACGTCTCCAACGTATCTATAATTTTTGATTGTTCCATGCTATTATATTACCCGTTTTGGATGTTTATGGGCTTTACTTTACACTTTTATATCATTTTTGGGACTAACCTACTAACCGAAGGCCCAGGCCGAATTGCTGTTTTTTTTGCCTATTTCAGTGTTTCGAAGAAAAGGAATATCAAACGGAGTCCAAACGGGATGAAACCTTTGGGAGCGATCTTTTTGGAACAAATGCAAACCTGGAGACTTGGAGTGGACGTCAAGCAACAACTGAGGCGGCCACAAGGGTGCCCGGCGCGCCCCCACCCGCGTGGGCCCCTCGAGCATCCACCGGCCTAATTCTTCCTCCTATATATACACCCGTACCCTGAAACCATCAGAACAGACCATGAAAACCTAATTCCACCGCCGCAACCTTCTGTATCCGCGAGATCCCATCTTGGAGCCTTTGTCGGTGCTCCGCCGGAGGGGTAATCGACCATGGAGTGCCTCTACATCATCTCCAAGGCCCTTCCGATGAGTTGTGAGTAGTTTACCACAGACCTTCGGGTCCATAGTTATTAGCTAGATGACTTTTTCTCTCTCTTTGAATCTCAATACAAAGTTCTCCTCGATCTTCTTGGAGTTCTATTCGATGTAATTCTTTTTGTGATGTGTTTGTCGAGATCCGATGAATTGTGGGTTTATGATCAAGTTTATCTATGAGAAATATTTGAATCTCCTCTGAATTCTTTTATGTGTGATTAAGTTATCTTTGCAAGTCTCTTCGAATTATCAGTTTGGTTTGGCCTACTAGATTGATCTTTCTTGCAATGGGATAAGTGCTTAGCTTTGGGTTTAATCTTGCGGTGTCCTTTCCCATTGACAGCAGGGGCAGCAAGAAACGTATTGTATTGTTGCCATCGAGGATAAAAAGATGGGGTTTATATCATATTGCATGAGTTTATCCCTCGACATCATGTCATCTTTCTTAATGCGTTACTCTGTTCTTCATGAACTTAATACTCTAGATGCAGGCAGGAGTCGGTCGATGTGTGGAGTAATAGTAGTAGATGCAGGCAGGAGTCAGACTACTTGTCACAGACGTGATGCCTATATACATTATCATGCTTAGATAATCTCATAACTATTTGCTTTTCTATCAATTGCTCGACAGTAATTTGTTCACCCACTGTAATACTTATGCTATCTTGAGAGAAGCCACTGGTGAAACCTATGGCCCCCGGGTCTATCTTTTTTATATAAGTTTTCCATCTACTTTTATTTGCATCTTTACCTTTCCATCTATATCATAAAAATACTAAAAATATTTATCTTATCATATTATCTCTATCAGATCTCACTTTCGCAAGTGGCCGTGAAGGGATTGACAACCCCTTTATTGTGTTGGTTGCGAGGTTCTTGTTTGTTTGTGTAGGTGCGTGGGACTTTTGAGGAGCCTCCTACTAGATTGATACCTTGGTTCTCAAAAACTGAGGGAAATACTTATGCTACTTTGCTGCATCACCCTTTCCTCTTCAAGGAAAACCAATGCAAGCTCAAGACGTACCATTGCTCTCTTGGAACAACTTGGTGAAGCCAATGACATGATTGAGTCTCACAAAGAAACCATCTCTAAGATAGAAGGGCATAGTTGTGATTATGCTGATAAGATATCGGATCTCTCCAACGCTCTTGAAAAGGAGCGTGATCATCGTTTGGCTCTTGAGGAGTCATACAATGATGATCGTGCTAAATTAAAGAAAGATCTTGATCATGCTCTTGTTGTATCTCGTGTGCTAAACTCTGAGAAGGCCAAACTTGGGGTTGATCTTGCTAGACTCAAAGAGGAGTTTGATATACTTGACAAGGCTCACAAGGCCTTGAAGGGTACTCATGCTAGTCTTAAAGAGTCTCATGATCAACTCCAAGTGAAGCTAAACAAGGAGAAAGCCACGTTTCCTCATTTGGTTTTAAACTAACCCTTGTTGTGAGCATGTGCATATTGTTGAGGAGAATGCAAAGTTGAAGGAGCAACTTGAGAAAGGCCTTATGTCATGCATACAAGGTGAGAAGAACCTCAACGACCTTTTGAGCAATCAAAAGGAAGTTGTGGCCAAGGAAGGGATTGGGTTCACACCCAAATCCAAGAACAAGAAGAAGAATGACAAGACCAAACGACCTCCTCCTCTCAAGCAAACTTTTGTGAAGGAGGGAGAGGGTGCTCCTAAGGAGAAGAAGAAGAACAATGGAAAGGGTGGCGATGCCAAGAAGGGCAATGCTACTCCTTCCAACAAAGCCGATGACTTTAACCCTTCTTATGTGTTATGTCGTGCTAGTGATGGACATGTTTTTGCTAAATTTGTTGGCTCTCCTTATGAGTACATTGAATGGTCTATTTGGGTTCCTAAGACCCTTGTTACTAACATCAAAGGACCCATTACAAAATGGGTACCTAAAACCAAGCATTGATCTCTTGTAGGTTTTTGCTTCCGGTGGGGGATCATGGTTGCTCGATAGTGGAGCCACAAATCATATGACCGAAAGCAAGGACTTGGTGGTGGACGTTCACAAGAATCCATATATGCCCACCAATGTCGAGTGGGGTGATGCCTCGTCCTCTAAGGTGTTGGGACTTGGCAAGGTTGTCATTTCTCATGATCTCACGATCGAGAAGGTCATGCTTGTTGAGTCTCTTGCATACAATTTACTTTCTGTTCGTCAACTTGCACTCATGGGCTTTGCCGCTTTCTTTGATGTTTATACCGTGGCCCTCCTATGGAGCAAGACTCTTAAAGTATCCTTTGTTGGGCATGTCTAGAACGGTCTCTATGTGATTAACTTTTCGGAGCGACCCACTAAGACCGTGACATGCCTAATGGCTAAACTTGACGTGGGATGGCTTTGGCATCGCCGTTTATCCCATGTCAATATGAGATCTTTGCAAAGTCTTCTCAAGGGGGACCATGTCCGTGGACTAACAAATGTTAGTTTTGCTAAAGATCGTGCTTGCAGTGCTTGTATCGAAGGAAAGCTACATGAGAAGGCTCACCCTCCCACGACTATCATTTACTCGAAGAGGCCTTTGGAGCTCCTCCACATGGATCTCTTTGGGCCTCCATCCTTTGATAGTCTTGGGGGTAGAAAGTATTGCTTGGTGATTGTGGATGATTATTCAAGATACACTTGGGTATACTTCTTCAAGAGGAAGAGCGAGACCCAACAAACCGTCATTGACTTTGCAAATGAAGCCCAACGTCAACACAATGCAAAGATCTTGACTATAAGAAGTGACAACGGCACCGAGTTCAAGAACTACACCTTGGATGAGTTTCTTAGTGATGAGGGGATCAAGCATCAACATTCCGCTCCATAAACCCCTCAACAAAATGGTGTAGCAGAGAGGAAGAACCAGACGTTGATGGATGCGGCAAGGACCATGATGGCGGAGTTCAAGTCTCCATACAATTTTGGGCCGAAGCCATCAACACCGCATGTCATGCATCAAATCGGCTTTATCTCCGCAAAGGCTTGAACAAGGCTCCATATGAGATACCCATCGGTAACAAGCCCAACCTCAAGTACTTTCGGGTGTTCGGGTGTAAGTGTTTCATTCTCAAGAAAGGTGTTCGTTTGTCTAAATTTGAGGCTAGAGCTCAAGAGGGCATATTTGTTGGTTATGCTACAAACTCTCGTGCTTACTATGTCCTCAATAAGTCCACAGGACTTATTGAGGAGACATGTAACGTGGAGTTTGATGAGAATAACGGCTCCCAAGTGGAGGAAAGTGGCACTTTGTGATGTAGGTGATAAAATTCCTCCCCAAGCCATAAGAAGAATGGGAGTTGGTTTTATCCTACCCATTGAGGAACCCCTTGTGGCCGAAGGAGAAGGACAATGCTCCACTCAAGTGAAGCCATCACCAACCCAAGGCCCACATGCTTCCGAAGAACAAAGTGAAGGCCATCAACATCATGAACAAGACCAAGGGCAAGATTAATCTCAAGATGGTGTTGAATCACCAAGTGATGCCCAAGGTCAAGTTCTCTCCTCCGGGCAAGTTTAAGATCAAGAGCAAGCTCAAGATCAAAAACACGCTCAAGACAGTGCTCAAGATGATCAAGTGACCGCTCCTCAACTCACCCCTGAGGAGGAATTGGAGCGTCGTGCCGCCAAGATTGCATCCAAGCTCACTACTAAGGGACGGCTCATGAAAAATGTGCTTGGAAGCATTAGAAAGGGGGTAAGCACTCGTAGAGAATTGACAAACTATTGTGAACATCATGCATTTGTCTCTTTTGTAGAACCCCAAAAGTTCTATGAGGCACTCGAGGATCCGGATTGGCTTAATGCCATGCATGAAGAACTCAACAACTTTGAGCACAGCAAGGTGTGGAGGTTGGTGCCAAGGCCATCGGGGAACCATAATGTCATTGGAACCAAGTGGATATTCAAGAACAAGCAAGATGCTCATGGTATTATCGTTCGCAACAAGGCTCGATTGGTAGAGCAAGGCTACTCCCAAGTTGAGGGTATCGACTACGGTGAAACCTTTGCTCCCATTGCACGTCTTGAATCCATTCGCATGTTGATTGCTTATGCTTCTCATCATAACTTTAAGTTGCAACAAATGGATGTGAAGAGTGCTTTTCTTAATAGGTTGGTGTATGTCAAACAACCCCCCGGGTTCGAGGATCCCTATTTCCCCGATCATGTGTATCAACTCGATAAGGCACTCTATGGCCTTAAACAAGCCCCACATGCGTGGTATGACCACCTTACCGAGTTGCTACAAGATCGTGGGTTTGAAATTGGGAAAATCAACCCCACTCTTTTTACTAAGAATGTCAAAGGGGAGTTGTTTGTGTGCCAACTATATGTTGATGATATTATCTTTGGTTCCCCTAACAAAGCTTTCAATGAGGAATTTGCCGCACTCATGACTTCCAAGTTCAAGATGTCCATGATGGGAGAGTTGAAATTCTTCCTCAGGTTCGAAGTCAAGCAACAAAGAGAAGGAACCTTCATCAACCAAGCCAAATAAACTCAAGACATGCTCAAGAGATTCAAGCTAAGTGATGTCAAGCCGGCTTCCACTCCAATGCCCGTCAAATGCCAACTTGACACTGATCCCAATGGTAAAGCGGTGGATCAAAAGGTATATCGCTCCATGAATTGCCCCTTGCTTTACCTTTGTGCATCTAAACTGGATATCATGTTGAGTGTGGGGATTTATGCATGGTTTCAAGCAGCACCTAAGGAAAGCCACTTTGTGGCAGTCAAGCGAATCTTTTGATATTTGGCTCATACCCCAAACTTTGGCTTATGGTATCCAAGAGGATCTAACTTCAACCTTGTGGGCTACTCGGACTCCGATTGGGCGGGAGACAAAGTGGATAGGAAGTCCACTTCCGGAGGGTGCCAATTCCTTGGTTGCTCTTTGGTAAGTTGGTCTTCTAAGAAGCAAAGTTGTGTGTCTCTCTCGTCCACCGAAGCGGAGTATGTGGAGGCCGGTAGTTGTTGTGCACAACTCCTATGGATGAGGCAAACTTTAAAGGATTACGGTGTCATTTGTGACAAAGTGCCTCTTTGGTGTGACAATGAAAGTGCCATCAAGATTTCTCTTAACCCGGTGCAACACTTCAAGACGAAGCATATTGAGATTCGGTATCATTTCATCCGGGATCACATTAGGCGAGGGGAGATCGAGCTCAACTATGTTAACACTCATGATAACCTTGCAGATATTTTCACGAAGCCTTTGGATGAAGCAAGATTTCGTGAGTTAAGGCATGAGCTAAATATCATTGATTCGAGCAATGTTGCTTGAACCCTTGCCCACCCCACCATACTCAACTTGTTATCTTGTTTAGGTGTAGGCATGGACATAGGGGGGAGTGTTGTTCTCTCAATGAACTCTCCCTCCCCCCATTATGCATAAATTGATCAACTCTTTCACATAAGCCATTGTTGATGGTACTTGTGCTTCAAAGACGAGTTTTGGTCATGGGCCCAAGGATAATTCTTCATGGTGCCATACCAATTGACTCAAACATAGGTGGCTCCGGCCACCGCCCTCTCTTTGGAGAGGTTGTGTTGCGTGTTTAGTCCTTGTTGTCTCTTGTCTCTCTTTCTTCATGCCGAGCTTGTGTGTGTTGTCTCGTGTGTCAGCATTTTGGTGCGTCCGTTCGCTTGAAGGTTGCTTTGCAAAGGCCCTTTGGTCTTCTCTCTTTTTGGAACTTGCATTTTCTTGGGCACACGGTACTACCATGGCTTGCCACGGTACTACCGTAGGAGTTGTGCACGGTACTACCGCACCCAGCACGGCAGTAATTTTTTACTACCGCCTGGGGGAGCGGTACTACCGCCCTCAGTGCGGTACTTCCGCCCAGGCGGTACTACCACGATGACACGCAGTACTACCACGCAGTCGAGAGCGTGTGGGGGTTATGAGCGGCAGGGGGAGTTCCAACTCCCCCATACCCATTCACTCTTCCTCCCCACGCCGTCTCTCTCTCCTGCTCAAGAACGGCACCGGAGACCCTCGCCGGATCTCCATCTCCGACCATTCTCCTCGGATTCCGTCCGGTGGGATCGTTCCCCACCACTTCTTCTTGCCATGGAACAAGGTTTCTCCCCAAATCCCTCTCTCTTTGGTTCGTTCTTTCGTTTCTAGGTTTTTGGGGAGATGCATGTTGTTCTTGAGATTTTAGGCCAAATCTTTGCAAGAGTAGGATGTAGGAGAGTGGTAATGCGTAGAGATTGTACTTGATCTGTTGCCCTGTGGTAGATTTGATCAACCGTAGTGCCGCTTCGTTGTCATGGTTGTGCTCAGATCCAGTTGAGGATTCGGATCTGACACCGTGAGGTACTACCGCATCTCTGGCGCGGTACTACCGCTTGTACGGTACTATCGCTCCTCCAGAGCGGTAGTATCGCGCGAGGCACGACACTAAAATTTAACTGCCGCTCCGAGACACGGTACTACCGTGCCACCCTGGCACAGTACTACCGCAGCTAGGAGCAGCACTAACATTTTAGTATCATGCACCCATGCGGTACTACCGTTGTTGTCAAATCTCCCAAGTGGCAATTACCAAGTGCAAGTTCTACTTGTTTCACCTGTTTTGTTGTGGTCTTTGCATTGATACTTCTCGCTTCTCTTGTGTGTTTTGTGTTTTGTGTCATATAGGTGGTGGCTCCGGTGCCCCTGCTCGCCGTTCCAATCCCAGCCATGACAGGGCTCCAAGCGTCTGCGCAACCAAGATGAAGCTCCAGAGGGCTCCAATGCCCCCAACGCAGGACCAAGACCACCGCCACCAAGAACAAGGAGCCCTCCATGGGCATGGATGAAATACCACTGGCTGAGTATGTCTCTCAAAGAAGGATCAACCCTTATGTGAATCCTCGTGCCAACTTAGAGGGAATGATTTGTTCTGGACCAAGCAACAGAATCTCATTTATCTGGATGTGATCAAGGCCAAGCAGAACATCTATGTGGACGTGCACTGGATTGACATGAATCACATGAGGGAGGACAAACACCATGGCTATTTTGGTGAGGCTTTGGACCTGGTGGAGCAGTTTGTAATTGAGGATGTCATCTCTTTCCACCTGGACTTTGACCATGAGATTGTGGCCCAGTTCTTCGCTTTGGTCCACTTCAAATTTGATTCGGAACGGACCATGACATGGATGACGAATGGACAACAAATGACTGCTAAGTGGAAGGACTGCATGGATCTGCTGCATGTGCATGATGAGGGACTCGACACGCCCGTTGGTGTTCGCCCTCATGCCAACCCCGAGTTTGCTAACAAGAACAAGCTCCAGCCATTCCTTGTTGAGAAGAGACTTCCCAATGACAAGAAGACGTGGGTGCTGAACCCGTTCCTTGACATCATGCACCTGATCTTCCGCAACACTCTATTCCCTCGCATTGGTGACAAGGACAAGGTGCATGCCTATCTTGTGGATATGATGCTCATTTTTGAGGAGGCGCATCACTCTCAGACTCAACCACTTGATGTCTCTCACATCATGTGGTGCGAGCTTCGGTTTGCGGTTTTCAACCATAAGGTGCCCATCTATGGACCTTACCTATTTCTCTTGATCACAAGGACTTGGGAGAAGCTCTATCCTCGGGATGAGTTTGCTGCCCCCGACTGGATCCGTCACGACCCCATCAAGCTCCGCATCAAGCCTTAGTGGGCTAACACCACCACTCGTGCTGAGGCAGAGGCTGCTAGAATGAATATTGATGAGGATGAGATTGAGGAGGAGGAAGCGGATGAGGAAAGTTTTTCTAGGTATGCTCCTCCCTCTACTAAGCCCTCTTGGGCTAGGAAGCTGAAGGCCAAGATGAAGGCCTTGTTCTGCATGTAAGCAAAGGGGCAGTGCCGGACTCATGTTGCCTCCAAGGAGAGTCGCCGCCGCGACAAGAAGATCTTGAAGACTTTTGGCGAGGACATTTCCAGCGGATCCGAGAAGCACATCACTCCAGAGGCCGAATGGATGGAAAAGTAGGGGTATCAGTGGACGGAGTCTGAGGGGAAGCCTATCCCCGCTGTCGAGTCCGACGAGGAGCGTGACGAGTGATCACCTTAGCTTGAGCCACCACTTGTGTTGTAGGTGTCCTCTCTGCCTTTTTGGTGTCTCGATGCCAAATGGGGAGAGAGTGTAGGATTTGTGAGTCGTGTGTCGTGTTTCGCCTTGTCGCTTTGCTTTTGTTTCGTTGAACTTCATTTGCTTTGGTTTGGCTTGTGCTTGTGAGACCTTTCTATCATATGGTGTAAGACATATGCACCCTAGCTTACCTTGTGAGCCTATGCTATCTTGTGATCTTTACTTTATGCTCTTAAATATTATCTTGCCTAGTGTTAGCCTTATTGTTGCAAGATATGCCTTGTCTATAAAATATAGGGGGGTGTTGATTCTAGTTTGTGTGCCATGCAGTCCAAAGCACTTCTCTAGATAGCACACATCTAGGGGGAACCCGTCTGTATTTTAGAGATGTGGGGTTTGCCCATGTTCTATGTTATCTCCCTTTGTGCAAATCTCGTATTGTCATCAATCCACCAAAAAGGGGGAGATTGTAAGGGCATATTTATCCCTTAGCTGTTTTGGTGATTTATGACAATGCTTTTGCGGACTAATCTTGTGCATTGAGCATTTCAGGTATACCATGTATAAGCACAAGACGGTTTGGTGCCCCTCAAAGACTATGGAAGACGGCGTTTCTCTACGATTATTTTTGGTGGATTTGAGTCGTAGGAAAGCCGTACTATTAAGAGGGGGTCCGTGTTGGAAAGGTTTGGGTGGAATCATCACGTACACATATTTTCCATTTGCACCACCTTTCCTTTGGCACTTTGGAGCATCCTCCGTCTTTTCTTCTCTATGCAAAATGTCGTGATTGTTGCTGAACTGGGGCATGCGGTAGTACTGCTCCTAGGAGTGGTAGTACTGCAGGCCCTTGCAGTAGTACCGGCCTCTGGCACGTTAGTATCGCAAGAGCCCATGGTAGTACCGCTTCCTTGGAGCGGTAGTACTGTGGCCTTAGGCCAGGCGCTGCTGCTTTTGCAGTAGTAGGGGCGGATGTAATTTTTTACATCCGCACCCTACGCGGTAGTACTGCGCCAGGGGCGCGGTAGTACCGTGTGCTCTGGCCAGGCTTAGCGGCATGCCCGACAGTACGGGCGGATGTAATTTTTTACATTCGCGCCCCGCGCGGTAGTACCGCTCCTGGCTTACGGTACTACCGTGTCGGATTTTTGCATCGATCCCAACCCAGCGGAAGTTGCCACAGATGTATTTTTATATGTCCGTGCCCTCCCTCATCTGGTCTATCTCTGCCTTGTGGTAGTACCGCAAGGGGGAGCGGTAGTACCGCGCCAGTGGTTCTACCGCCCTCTGCTGCACGGGCGGTAGTACCACAGTGCCTCTGCGGTAGTACCGTGTGCCTTGCGGTAGTACCGCGTCCCCGGCGTGGTAGTACCATGCGTCGCAGGCTGGGTTGGTGGATAACGGTTGGATTTGTTCTTCCACTATATAAGGGGTGTCTTCTTCTCCGAGTTGACCACCTCTTCCATTCCCAAGCTCCATTGTTGCTCCAAGCTCCATTTTCGCCCGATCTCTCTCCCTAGCCAATCAAACTTGTTGATTTCTTAGGGATTGGTTGAGAAGGCCCCGATCTACACTTCCACCAAGAGAAATTTGATCCCCCCCACTAATCCCTTGCGGATCTTGTTACTCATGGGTGTTTGAGCACCCTAGATGGTTGAGGTCACCGTGGAGCCATATTCCATAGTGGTGAAGTTTTGTGGTGTCATTGGGAGCCTCCAATTAAGTTGTGGAGATTGCACCAACCTTGTTTGTAAAGGTTCGGTCGCCACCTCCAAGGGCACCAATAGTGGAATCACAGCATCTCGCATTGTGTGAGGGCGTGTGGAGAATACGGTGGCCCTAGTGGCTTCTTGGGGAGCATTGTGCTTCCACACGGCTCCAACGGAGACGTACTTCCCCTCAAAAGGAAGGAACTTCGGTAACACATCCTTGTCTTCACCGGCTCCACTCTTGGTTATTTCGTGCCTTTACTTGTGCAAGCTTATTCCTATTATATCCCTTGCTTGCTTGTGTGCTTGTTGTTGTTGTTGCATCATATAGGTTGCTCACCTAGTTGCATATCTAGACAACCTACTTTGATGCAAAGTTTAAATTGATCAAGAAAAGCTAAAAATTGTTAGTTGCCTATTCACCCCCCCCCTCTAGTCAACTATATCAATCCTTTCAAAGGTTTTATTCACGTAAATAGAACAAAAATTATTCTTTGACTTAAATGAATAATCGTATTGCAATAAACATGATCCAATCATATTTATGCTCAACACAAACACCAAATAACATTTATTTTAGGTTCAACACTAATCCCGAAGGTAAAGGGAGTGTGCGATGGTGATCTTATCAACCTTGGAATCACTTCCAACACACATTGTCACCTTTCCCTCGACTAGTCTCTGTTCATTTTGTAACTCCTGTTTCAAGTTACTAATCATAGCAACTGAACCAGTATCGTATACCTAGGGGATACTATGAATACTAGTAAAGCACACATCAATAACATGTATATAAAATATACCTTTGTTGACTTTGTCATCCTTCTTATCCGCCAAGTATCTAGGGCAGTTCCACTTCCAGTGATAATTTTCTTTGCAGTTTAGAAGCACTCAGTTTCAGACTTGGGTGTAGCTTTGGGCTTCTTCATGGGAGTGGCAACTTGCTTGCCATTCGTCTTGAAGTTCCCTTTCTTTCCCTTGCCCTTTTACTTGAAACTAGTGGTCTTGTCAACCATCAACACTTGATGCTTTTTCTTGATTTCTACCTTCGCCGATTTCAGCATCGCGAAGATCTCGGGAATTACTATCGTCATCCCTTGCATATTATAGTTAATCATGAAGTTCTAGTAACTTGGTGATAGTGACTAGAGAACTTTGTCAATTACTATCTTATCTGGAAGATTAACTCCCACTTGATTCAAGCAATTGTAGTACCCAGGTAATCTGAGCACATGCTCACTGGTTGAGCTATTCTCCTCCATTTTGTAGGCAAAGTACTATCAGAGGTCTCATACCTCTCGACACGGGCATGAGCATGAAATACCAATTTAAACTCTTGGAACATCTCATATGCTCCATGTCGTTCAAAGCATTTTTGAAGCCCCGGTTCTAAGCCATAAATCATGGTGAACTAAACTATCGAGTAGTCATCATAACGAGCTTGTCAAATGTTCATAACATCTGCATCTGCTCCTGCAATAGTCCATTCACCTAGTGGTGCATCAAGGACATAATACTTCTGTGCAGCATTGAGGATAATCCTCAGATCTCAGAGCTAGTCCGCATCATTGCTACTAACATCTTTTAACTTATTTTTCTCTAGGAACATATCAAAAAATAAACGGGGAGCTACATCGCGAGCTATTGATCTACAACATAGATATGCAAATAGTATCAGGACTAAGTTCATGATAAATTAAAGTTCAATTAATCATATTACTTAAGAACTCCATGTTACATAGACATCCCTCTAATCATCTAAGTGACCACGTGATCCAAATCAACTAAACCATGTCCGATCATCACGTGAGATGGAGTAGTTTTCAATGGTGAACATCACTATGTTGATCATATCTACTATATGATTCATGCTCGACCTTTCGGTCTCAGTGTTCCGAGGCCATATCTGCATATGCTAGGCTCGTCAAGTTTAACCCGAGTATTCTACGTGTGCAAAACTGGCCTGCACCCATTGCATGTGAATATAGAGCTTATCACACCCGATCATCACATGGTGTCTCGGCATGACGAACTTTCGCAACGGTGCATACTCAGGGAGAACACTTGTACCTTGAAATTTAGTGAGAGATCATCTTATAATGCTACTGCCAAAATAAGCAAAATAAGATGCATAAAGGATAAACATCACATGCAATCAATATAAGTGATATGATATGGCCATCATCATCTTGTGCCTTTGATCTCCATCTCCAAAGCACCGTCATGATCACCATCGTCACCGGCTTGACACCTTGATCTCCATCGAAGCATCATTTTCGTCTTGCCAACTATTGCTTCTACGACTATCGCTACCGCTTAGTGATAAAGTAAAGCAATTACATGGCGATTGCATTTCATACAATAAAGCGACAACCATATGGCTCCTGCCAGTTGCCAATAACTCTGTTACAAAACATGATCATCTCATACAATAAAATTTAGCATCATGTCTTGACCATATCACATCACAACATGCCCTGCAAAAACAAGTTAAACGTCCTCTACTTTGTTGTTGCAAGTTTTACATGGCTGCTACGGGCTGAGCAAGAACCGTTCTTACCTACGCATCAAAACCACAATGATTTTTCGTCAAGTATGTGCTGTTTTAACCTTCAACAAGGACCGGGCGTAGCCACACTTGATTCAACTAAAGTTGGAGAAACTGACACCCGCCAGCCACCTGTGTGCGAAGCACGTCGGTAGAACCAGTCTCGCGTAAGCGTACGCGTAATGTCGGTCTGGTCCGCTTCATCCAACAATACTGCCGAATCAAAGTATGGCATGCTAGTAAGCAGTATGGCTATTATCGCCCACAACTCACTTGTGTTCTACTCATGCATATAACATTGATAACCCACAAGTATAGGGGATCGCAACAGTTTTCGAGGGTAGAGTATTCAACCCAAATTTATTGATTCGACACAAGGGGAGCCAAAGAATATTCTCAAGTATTAGCAGCTGAGTTGTCAATTCAACCACACCTGGAAACTTAGTATCTGCAGCAAAGTGTTTAGTAGCAAAGTAATATGATAGTGGTGGTAACGGTAACAAAGGTAAAGACAGCAAAAGTAATGTTTTTGGTATTTTTGTAGTGATTGTAACAGTAGCAATGGAAAAGTAAATAAACGTAAACCAGTATATGGAAAACTCGTAGGCAATGGATCAGTGATGGATAATTATGCCGGATGCGATTCCTCATGTAATAGCTATAACATAGGGTGATATAGAACTAGCTCCAGTTCATCAATGTAATGTAGGCATGTATTCTGTAAATAGTCATACGTGCTTATGGAAAAGAACTTGCATGACATCTTTTGTCCTACCCTCCCGTGGCAGCGGGGTCCTATTGGAAACTAAGGGATATTAAGGCCTCCTTTTAATAGAGAACCGGAACAAAGCATTAGCACATAGTGAATACATGAACTCCTCAAACTATGGTCATCACCGGGAGTGGTCCCGATTATTGTCACTTCGGGGTTGCCGGATCATAACACATAGTAGGTGACTATAGACTTGCAAGATAGGATCTAGAACACACATATATTCATGAAAACATAATAGGTTCAGATCTGAAATCATGGCACTCGGGCCCTAGTGACAAGCATTAAGCATAGCAAAGTCATAGCAACATCAATCTCAGAACATAATGGATACTAGGGATCAAACCCTAACAAAACTAACTCGATTACATGATAAATCTTATCCAACCCATCACCGTCCAGCAAGCCTACGATGCAATTACTCACGCATGGCGGTGAGCATCATGAAATTGGTGATGGAGGATGGTTGATAATGACGACGGCGACGAATCCCCCTCTCCGGAGCCCCGAACGGACTCCAGATCAGCCCTCCCGAGAGGAATTAGGGCTTGGCTGCGGCTCCGTATCGTAAAACGCGATGAAACTTTCTCTCTGGTTTTTTTCTCCCTGAAAGCCAGTATATGGAGTTGGAGTTGGCGTCGGAGGGCCACCAGGGGGCCCACGAGGTAGGGGGGCACGCCCAGGGGGAGGGGCGCGCCCCCCACCCTCGTGAGCAGGGTGTGGGCCCCCTGGTCTTCATCTTTTGCGTGGATTTTTTATTATTTATTCCAAGATATTCCGTGGAGTTTCAGGTCATTCCGAGAACTTTTGTTTTCTGCACATAAAACAACACCATGGCAATTCTGCTGAAAGCAGCATCAGTCCGGGTTAGTTCCATTCAAATCATACAAGTTAGAGTCCAAAACAAGGGCAGAAAAAGTGTTTGCAAAATAAGATACGACGGAGACGTATCAACTCCCCCAAGCTTAAACCCTTGCTTGTCCTCAAGCAATTCAATTGACAAACTGAAAGAGAAAAAGGAAAACTTTTACAAACTCTGTTTGCTCTTGTTGTTGTAAACATGAAAAGCCAGCATTCAAGTCTCAGCAATTATTATGAATTAACCATACTCACAATGACACGTAGGTCTCACAATTACTCATATCAATAGCATAATCAGCTAGCGAGCCATAATAATAAAACTCGGATGACAACACTTTCTCAAAATAATCATAACATGATATAACAAAATGGTATCTTGCTAGCCCTTTATGAGACCGCAAAACATAAATGCAGAGCACCTTTAAAGATCAAGGACTGACTAAACATTGTAATTCATGGTAAAAGAGATCCAGTCAAGTCATACCCAATATAAACCAATCATAATGAATGCAAACGACAGTGTGCTCTCCAGCGGGTGCCTTTAATAAGAACGGTGATGACTCAACATAAAAGTAAATAGATAGGCCCTTCGCAGAGGGAAGCAGGGATTTGTAGAGGTGCCAGAGCTCGATTTTGAAATAGAGATAAATTATATTTTGAGTGGCATACTTTCATTGTCAACATAACAACTAAAAGACGACGATATCTTCCATGCTAAACAGATTATAGGCGGTTCCCAAACAGAATGGTAAAGTTTATACTCCCCCTCCTCCACAAGCATCAATCCATGGCTTGCTCGAAACAACGAGTGCCTCCAACATTCAACGGGTCCCAAGGGGAGTTTTGTTTGCAGTTATTTTGATTTAGCTTTGATCTTTTTGGATCATGGGACTGGGCATCCCGAATACCAGCCATTTTCTCGTGAATGAGGAGCGGAGTCCACTCCTCTTGAGAATAACCCGCCTAACACGGAAGATAAGGGCAGCTCTAGTTGACATATGAGCTATTTGAGCATGCAAAACAGAATGTTTATTTGAAGGTTTAGAGTTTGGCACATACAAATTTACTTGGAACGGCAGGTAAATACCGCATATCGGAAGGTATAGTGGACTCATATGGCATAACTTTGGGGTTCAAGGAGTTTGGATGCACAAGCAGTATTCCCGCTTAGTACAGGTGAAGGCTAGCAAAAGACTGGGAAGCGACCAACTGAGAGAGCGACAACAGTCTAAACATGCATTAAAATTAATTCACACCGAGTACAAGCATGAGTAGGATATAATACACCATGAACATAAATATCATGAAGGCTATGTTGATTGGATTCAACTACATGCGTGAACATGTGCCAAGTCGAGTCACTCAATGCATTTAAAGGAGGATACCACCCCATCATAATCATTCTAATAGCATGTTCGCACGCAAGGTAAACCATTATAACTCATAGCTAATCAAGCATGGCACAAGCAACTATAATCTCTAAATGTCATTGCAAATATGTTTACTTCATAATAGCTGAATCAGGAACGATGAATCATCATATTTACAAAAATAAGAGAGGTCGAGTTCGTACCAGCTTTCTCTTCTCAATAAGTCCATCATATATCATCATTATTGCCTTTCACTTGCACGACCGAACGGTGTGTATAATAATAAGAGTGCACGTGCATTGGACTAAGTTGGAATCTGCAAGCATTCAACTCAAGAGAGAAGACAAGTAATATGGGCTCTAGGTTAAATAATCAATCATGCATAAAAGAGCCACTAAGCATTTTCAATATGGTCTTCTCGACCCCCAAAGAAAGAAAAAGAAATAAAAACTATTTACACGGGAAAGCTCCCAACAAGCAAAAGAAGAACTGGAAATATTTTTGGGTTTTCTTTTTAATTCTACTACAAGCATGAAAAATAAACTAACTAATGTTTTTGGTTTTTCTTAAAGTTTAACAAACACACAAGAAGAAAGCAGGAAAAATAAATTTAAACTAGCATGGATAATACAGTGAAAGAGTATGAGCACCGACATCTAGCAATGAGTGTGTGTGAACATAAATGTATTGTCGGTGGGAAATACGTACTCCCCCAAGCTTAGGATTTTGGCCTAAGTTGGTCTATTGCCAGGGATGGCCTAGCGGATGTCCGTAGGTGAAGCTAGGGTCGTACTGTGACGCAGAATAGTTGGGATCATAATGTGATGAAGAGGACTCTGATTGCCACTGGCTGGCAACCGTCTCAGGATCCCAAGAATAAACCGACATTCGCGGAGGCTCCTCTTGAGGCTCCGGTTCCAGGGCTGGTGTAGGATTCCAATAGGCTTGAACGGTCGCCCACGGAACAATGTGAGGCTCTGCATACAAGTTAAACAAAGAAGGAGCAGGCAAAGTAATAGTCTTAGGGGGATATTCATCAAAGTATAATTTATATTTGAGCTCCCCATCGTGACTCTTAACAAGAAAATCATGCACTATCATACTCTTATAATCTAAATAAGCACGGGGCAGCGCTGTTTCTTCTTTCTCCGCATGCCTAATAGGTATTTCAAAATGTTCAGCTAGGCGCGAAGCATAAATGCCTCCAAAGATGGGGCCCTTAGTACGGTTCATACTTAACCGTCTAGCAACAATTCCACCCAAACTAACAGAGTTATTGCGGTATAAACCATGGAGCAAAATAATAATATCAGGAATACTAAGGTTCCCACAGTTCCCGCGTCCAATCAAGCAACGACTAGCAAATATGGCAAAGTAGCGTAAAACAGGATAATGAATGCTAGTGATCCTCGCATCAGAAACCTTCCTGGTTTCTCCCACCGTGATAGTGTTAATAAAAGCTTCTACTTTGTTACGGTGGGGTTCATCTAAGGTGCCCTCAAAGGGTATTCTGCAAACCTCGCAGAATTCTTCTAATGCCATTACTTTAACAACGTCATATAAATGAAACTCTACTGATGGAGGTGATTTCTTAGGGAAAAAGTAGAAGTTTTGCACAAAAGTATTTGTGAGTAAGAGATACTGATGACGTTGGTCGCGGAGGAAGTTAGTGAGGCCGGCGTTCTCAATCAATAAATAGAAATCATCATAAATCCCGGCTCTTCTCAAGAAGTCATCGGAGGGCCATTCACATGGCCGGACCTCCGTGGTGTGGGGCAAATTAAATTTGGGCTTCTGTTCTTCTTCCTTTTGTTTTTCCTTAGAGCTTCGGCTCGAAGAACCCCTCAAAAGTCTCTTCATTATTACTGAAACAATCTGAAATTTTTAGTAACTTCAAATAAAAGTGAACCAACTTCAATAAAATTTATAGCAACAACTCCCACAAGTGCCTAGGGCCTATATCAAGCATTAGAACTACTTGGAACCATATAAATTTGACATGCAAGCTCAGAAACATGGTCACCTATGCAGCATAAATTTGCAATGAATAAAGCACTAGAACAAAAACTAATTGGACCAATGGAGGAGTCACATACCAAGGAACAATCTCCCCAAGCAGTTTTGCAAGAGGTGCTTTGAGCAAGGAGATCGAAAATCACAGCAACAGGGGCTGGAACTCGTGCTTGAGTTGGTTTTTCGTGTTTGTGTGAGGCAGAGGAAGAAGATGGGTGCAGGAATAAGTGGAGGAGGGCCACCGTGGGCCCACGAGGCAGGGGGGCGCGCCCAGGGGGTAGGGCGCGCCCTCCACCCTCGTGACCAGGTGGCAGCTCCCCCCGTGGTAATTTTTGCACAGTAAATTCTCAAATATTCTCGAAAAAAATCATATTAAATTGGCATGGCATTCTGAGGACTTTTATTTTCGGGATATTTTTATATTGCACGGATAAGTCAGGAAACAGACAGAAAAATACTATTTTACTTTATTTCTACTAAATAACAGAAAATATAAAGAGGGTACAGAAAGTTGTGCTTCTAGTTTCATCCATCTCGTGATCATTAAAATAAACCCACTAACAAGGTTGATCAAGTCTTGTTAACAAACTCATTCCGAATAATCACGGAACCGGAGAAATTTCGAATGACACTAAGTTACCTCAACGGGGATATGAAAATCCCCAACAATAAGAATATCATACTTTTTCTTGACAGTAGGGAGAGGAAATTCGAAACCTCCAAATATAATCGATGGAACTTTTCCAATAGAGTTGATACTATAAACTTGAGGTTGTTTCCTCGGAAAGTGCACCGTATGCTCATTACCATTAACATGAAAAGTGACATTGCCTTTGTTGCAATCAATAACAGCCCCTGCAGTATTAAGGAAAGGTCTTCCAAGAATAATAGACATACTATCATCCTCGGGAATATCAAGAATAACAAAGTCCGTTAAAATAGTAACGTTTGCAACCACAACAGGCACATCCTCACAAATACCGACAGGTATAGCAGTTGATTTATCAGCCATTTGCAAAGATATTTCAGTAGGTGTCAACTTATTCAAGTCAAGTCTACGATATAAAGAGAGAGGCATAACACTAACACCGGCTCCAAGATCACATAAAGCAGTTTTAACATAATTTCTCTTAATGGAGCATGGTATAGTAGGTACTCCTGGATCTCCAAGTTTCTTTGGTATTCCACCCTTAAAAGTATAATTAGCAAGCATGGTGGAAATTTCAGCTTCAGGTATCTTTCTTTTATTAGTAATGATATCCTTCATATACTTAGCATAAGGATTTGTTTTGAGCACATCAGTTAATCGCATACGCAAAAAGATGGGTCTAATCATTTCAGCAAAGCGCTCAAAATCCTCATCATCCTTTTTCTTGGATGGTTTGGGAGGAAAAGGCATGGGTTTCTGAACCCATGGTTCTCTTTCTTTACCATGTTTCCTAGCAACAAAGTCTCTTTTATCATAACGTTGATTCCTTTGATTGTGGGTTATCAAGATCAACAGCAGGTTCAACTTCTACATCATTATCATTACTAGGTTGAGCATCAACATGAACATTATCATTAACATTATCACTAGGTTCATGTTCATCACCTGATTGTGTTTCAGCATCAGACATAGAGATATCATTTGGATTATCAGGTGGTTTAGCAATAGGTTCACTAGAAGTTTGCACAGTCCTATCATTTTTCTTTTTCTTCCTCTTAGAAGAACTAGGCATATCAATATTATTTCTCTGAGAATCTTGCTCGATTCTCTTAGGGTGGCCTTCAGGATACAAAGGTTCCTGAGTCATTCTACCAGTTCTAGTAGCCACTCTAACAGCATAATCATTTTTCTTACTATTCATTTCATCAAGCACTTCTTTCTGAGCTTTAAGTACTTGTTCTACTTGAGTGGTAACCATAGAAGCATGCTTGCTAACAAGTTTAAGTTCACCTCTAATATCAGCCATATAATCACTCAAGCGTTTAATCATAAAGGCATTCTGTTTTAATTGTCTACCAAAATAAGCATTAAAGTCATCTTGCTTAAACATAAAGTCATCAAACTCATCCAAGCACTGACTAGCAATTTTAGTAGGAGGAACTTCAGCTTTATCATATCTATAGAGAGAATTTACCTTTACTACCTGTGTCGGGATATCGGGAGGTTCTTCAGTAAATAAGTAATTGAGATCATATACTTCTTCAACAGGCGGTAAATTAAGACCATGTATTTCTTCAATAGGAGGTAAATTCTTAACATCTTCAGCTTTAATACCTTTTTCTTTCATAGATTTATTTGCCTCTTGCATATCTTCGGGACTGAGAAATAGAACACCTCTCTTCTTCGGAGTTGGTTTAGGAATAGGTTCAGTAATAGGCTCAGGAGCTGGCTCGGGAGTTGGCTCAGGAGGTGCCCAATTATTTTCATTTGCCAACATATTATTCAATAGAAGTTCAGCGTCATCCGGTGTTCTTTCCCTGAAAAGAGAACCAGCACAACTATCCAGGTAATCTCTGGAAGCATCGGTTAGTCCATTATAAAAGATATCAAATATTTCAGGTTTCTTAAGAGGATGATCAGGCAAAGCATTAAGTAACTTGAGAAGCCTCCCCCAAGCTTGTGGGAGACTCTCTTCTTCAATTTGCACAAAATTGTATATTTCCCTCAAAGCAGCTTGTTTCTTATGAGCAGGGAAATATTTAGCAGAGAAGTAATAAACCATATCCTGGGGACTTTGCACACAACCAGGATCAAGAGAATTAAACCATTTCTTAGCATCACCCTTTAATGAGAACGGAAATATTTTGAGTATATAAAAGTAGCACGATCTCGGGTTATTAGTAAACAGGGCAGCTATATCATTTAACTTAGCAAGATGTGCCACAACAGTTTCAGATTCATAGCCATAAAAAGGATCAGATTGAACCAAAGTAATTATATCTGGATCGACAAGAATATCATAATAATCATAATCAGGAACACAGATAGGTGAAGTAGCAAAAGCAGGGTCGGGTCTCATCCTACCTCTAAAAGATTCTTTACTCCACTTAGTTAGCAACCTCTTACGTTCAAGACTATCCTGGCAAGCGACAATAGCTTCAAAAGATTCAACACTAAAAAGATAACCCTCAGGAATAGAAGGCATAGGCCCACCATCACTAACATCATTGTGTTCAGGTTCATTAATTTCTCTTTCTCTAGACCTAGCAATTTGCTCATGAAGAAATTCACCAAGTGGCACAGTAGTATCAAACATAGAAGTAGTTTCATCATAAGTATCGTGCATAGCAGAAGTGGCATCATCAATAACATGCGACATATCAGAATCAATAGCAGTAGTAGGTTTAGATGTCGCAAACTTACTCATAACAGAAGGAGAATCTAGTGCAGAGCTAGATGGCAGTTCCTTACCTCCCCTCGTAGTTGAGGGAAAATCTTGGTTTTAGCGTCTTTCAAGTTCTTCATAGTGATCAACAGATATAAATCCCAAGTGACTCAGAGAATAGAGCTATGCTCCCCGGCAACGGCGCCAGAAACTTGATAACCCACAAGTATAGGGGATCGCAACAGTTTTTGAGGGTAGAGTATTCAACCCAAATTTATTGATTCGACACAAGGGGAGCCAAAGAATATTCTCAAGTATTAGCAGCTGAGTTGTCAATTCAACCACACCTGGAAACTTAGTATCTGCAGCAAAGTGTTTAGTAGCAAAGTAATATGATAGTGGTGGTAACAGTAACAAAGGTAAAGACAGCAAAAGTAATGTTTTTGGTATTTTTGTAGTGATTGTAACAGTAGCAACGGAAAAGTAAATAAGCGTAAACCAGTATATGGAAAACTCGTAGGCACCGGATTAGCGATGGATAATTATGCCGGATGTGGTTCATCATGTAACAGTCATAACATAGGGTGACACAGAACTAGCTCCAGTTCATCAATGTAATGTAGGCATGTATTCCGTATATAGTCATACGTGCTTATGGAAAAGAACTTGCATGACATCTTTGTCCTACCCTCCCATGGCAGCGGGGTCCTATTGGAAACTAAGGGATATTAAGGCCTCCTTTTAATAGAGAACCGGAACAAAGCATTAGCACATAGTGAATACATGAACTCCTCAAACTATGGTCATCATCGGGAGTGGTCCCGATTATTGTCACTTCGGGGTTGCCGGATCATAACACATAGTAGGTGACTATAGACTTGCAAGATAGGATCTAGAACACACATATATTCATGAAAACATAATAGGTTCAGATCTGAAATCATGGCACTCGGGCCCTAGTGACAAGCATTAAGCATAGCAAAGTCATAGCAACATCAATCTCAGAACATAATGGATACTAGGGATCAAACCCTAACAAAACTAACTCGATTACATGATAAATCTCATCCAACCCATCACCGTCCAGCAAGCCTACGATGCAATTACTCATGCATGGCGGTGAGCATCATGAAATTGGTGATGGAGGATGGTTGATAATGACGACGGCGACGAATCCCCCTCTCCGGAGCCCCGAACGGACTCCAGATCAGCCCTCCCGAGAGGAATTAGGGCTTGGCTGCGGCTCCGTATCGTAAAACGCGATGAAACTTTCTCTCTGGTTTTTTTCTCCCTGAAAGCCAATATATGGAGTTGGAGTTGGCGTCGGAGGGCCACCAGGGGGCCCACGAGGTAGGGGGCGCGCCCCCCACCCTCGTGAGCAGGGTGTGGGCCCCCTAGTCTTCATCTTTTGCGTGGATTTTTTATTATTTATTCCAAGATATTCCGTGGAGTTTCAGGTGTAACGCCCCGGATTTGATGCGCCAGGTGTCTTCCAGCTATTCGTCGTGTTGCCATGTCATTTGCTTGCGTGTTGCATTTTGCCATGTCATTATCTGCATTTCATCCGCATGTTTTTCAAAACTTGCATCCGTTCGGGTTCCGCCGGTTCTCTCCGTTGTCCATTCCGAGTCCGGACACACTCGCACGCGCCCGCGGCACCTTCGAAATATTATTTTATAAGTGGCATAAAAATGTTCTCGGAATGGTGTTGCAACTTGTCGTGCGGTCTTATTTTAGTGTAGACAGACCGCCTGCCAAGTTTCATCGCATTCGGAGTCCATTTGATAGCCCAATCGTTAAACTTATAGCGGCATTGTTGTCGGTCAAACGTCGGACGGTTTCGGTCTCCGAAACCATTGCCGGGCTGATATTCTCTTCTCTCCTCTCAGCCCAACTCTTCTACACAGCCCTCCTGCAGCCCACCTAGTTCCCCCTTTGCCCGGAGCTGCATGATCGCAATCGTACGCTTCGAATCGCTCCTAAATACCCCCTAACCCTAGCCATTTCTCTATATAAACACCCACATAGCTCATTTTGGGCATCCCTAGCCCCTAAACCTACCCCTACCCCTCCTCCCACCTCTCAGCCGCCGCATCTTCCTCAAATTCCGCGCCGGCCCTCTTCCCCGCCGCCACTTGTTGCCCCCTCCTCGCCTGCACCGCCGCTCTCCACCTCACGGGCGCCACTTGGTGCGTAGCCATTGGCTGCGCCGCCACCTGAGGCGTCGCCCCGGCCAACCGGGCACCGCCACATCGCCTCCCCCGCCTCCACATCGCCTCCCCAGCACGCAGCCACCGCACAGGCCCGTGGAGCCCATCCCCGGCCCGCTCTGGGCCGCGACGGGCCCGGATCCGCCCAAGCGAGCGCTGCCCGGCTCCTCGAGCCCTTCTCCCGTCAGCCCCGCCGCCGCCATGCCCCGACCTCGCCTCCCGTCGTCGTTCCCTGCTCCGGCGGGTCACTGGAGTCAGTCCCCGCCGGAGATCGTGGCTGCCGCCTCCGCCAGGTAGCGCCTCCCCGTCTCCCCTCTCCCTCTCGCTGCTCTCTCTCTCCTCTAAGCTCTGTGCCGCTGCTAGTCTTCGCAGGATCCGCCGCCGAGCTCGTCACCGGCCTCCTCGGCCTCGGTCGTCGCCGGATCCAGGATCCCCGACCCCGGATCTCCCCATTCCGGCAAGATCCGGCCACCCACGCCTTCCTCCACTTCGCCAGACCATCGTCCCGCAGTCCACCATCGCCGGTCAGCCACCGCCATGGCTCGGGATCGAGCTGGGAGCTCGTCCCGCTTGCCTGTGCGCCCGCGTGGGCCTCCTCCCCGCCGGCCTTGGCCCGCTGTGCTGCGCGGCCCAGCACGCCGGCCTGCCAGGCCTCTTCCTCGAGCCAGGCCCGATAGCCCATGGGTGAGCCTACCTAAACCCCGCCCGGTGCATGTTATAGCTATCCCGCGCTCACTTGGTTTTTTTCAGAAAATCGACTAAGTCCCGTAATATTTTGCATAATCATGCCATGTTCATCGCATCATAACTCTGTGCATACTGCTCTGTTTCGTGCGTGTAATATGTCAAATTGTTCGTCTCAACGAGTAATTCATTTCATCTCATTGCATCATTTTCATTTGAGCTCATCTTGATGGCCAAAATGTTGTTGGAAGAGTGCATGTTGATGTTAATCTGTTGAAACTGTTATAACATGCTCATTTGTCATTTTTGCCATGATTGATGTGTGCATCGTATGAGTATGAGCTCTACATGTGTTTTGATCTATGCTATGCCATCTTTCTATTGGTGCCATTCATGTATTTTTGTGACTTGTGTAGTGAGTGCATTAAGCTTGTTAAGGAGGGTACTTGTTGTTACTGTTTTGCTAGGCTGATTCTGTTATATTTTGTTGCTATGTAAACATGCTTCTACAAGTCGTTCTATGCATAATCTGGAGATGTTTCACTAAGGATGTTTTGTTATACATGTCTTGCTCTATCCATTCATGCCCCTGGTTGCATTTATAGCCTACTGTAGCTTGTTGTTATCTTGCTCCAAAGTTGCTAAATGATGTTGATGTCAGCCTGTTAACATTAAGTTCCATGTTTCCATGATTGTTTGCTAGTGATCCATGCACCCTATGACCTTGCTCTTGCCATGTATAGCTTCACAAACATGTATTCTTACTGTTGGTTACCTTTCCATGCCATGTATTGCTCTGTGGTGAGTGGTTCAAGCTCACCAACATGCCTACTTATTGTTGTTCCTGCCATGTATGGATCTGTCATATAACTTGCTCTTGGAAATATGCCCTAGAGGCAATAATAAATTGATTATTATTATATTTCCTTGTTCATGATAATTGTCTTTTATTCATGCTATAACTGTATTATCCGGAAATCGTAATACACGTGTGAATACTTAGACCACAATATGTCCCTAGTGAGCCTCTAGTTGACTAGCTCGTTGTGATCAACAGATAGTCATGGTTTCCTGGCTATGGACATTGGATGTCGTTGATAACGGGATCACATCATTAGGAGAATGATGTGATGGACAAGACCCAATCCTAAGCCTAGCACAAAGATCGTAGTTCGTATGCTAAAGCTTTTCTAATGTCAAGTATCATTTCCTTAGACCATGAGATTGTGCAACTCCAGGATACCGTAGGAGTGCTTTGGGTGTATCAAACGTCACAACGTAACTGGGTGGCTATGAAGGTGCATTACAGGTATCTCCGAAAGTGTCTGTTGGGTTGGCACGAATCGAGACTGGGATTTGTCACTCCGTGTAAACGGTGAGGTATCTCTGGGCCCACTCGGTAGGACATCATCATAATGTGCACAATGTGACCAAGGGGTTGATCACGAGATGATGTGTTACGGAACGAGTAAAGAGACTTGCCGGTAACGAGATTGAACAAGGTATCGGGATACCGACGATCGAATCTCGGGCAAGTATCGTACCGATAGACAAAGGGAATTGTATACGGGATCGATTGAGTCCTTGACATCGTGGTTCATCCGATGAGATCATCGTGGAACATGTGGGAGCCAACATGGGTATCCAGATCCCGCTGTTGGTTATTGACCGGAGAACATCTCGGTCATGTCTGCATGTCTCCCGAACCCGTAGGGTCTACACACTTAAGGTTCGATGACGCTAGGGTTATAAAGGAAGCTTGTATGTGGTTACCGAATGTTGTTCGGAATCCCGGATGAGATCCCAGACGTCACGATGAGTTCCGGAATGGTCCGGAGGTAAAGATTTATATATAGGAAGTCCTGTTTCGGCCATCGGGACAAGTTTCGGGGTCATCGGTATTGTACCGGGACCACCGGAAGGGTCCCGGGGGCCCACCGGGTGGGGCCACCTGCCCCGGGGGGCACATGGGCTGTAGGGGGTGCTCCTTGGCCTACATGGGCCAAGGGCACCAGCCCCAAGAGGCCCATGCGCCAAGGAAACTTGGGGAGGGAAGAGTCCTCAAGGGGGAAGGCACCTCCGAGGTGCCTTGGGGAGGATGGACTCCTCCCCCCCTCTTGGCCGCACCCCTTCCTTGGAGGAAGGGGCAAGGCTGCGCCTCCCCCCTCTCCCTTGCCCCTATATATAGTGGAGGGGAGGAAGGGCATCCATACGAGAAGCCCTGGCGCCTCCCTCCCTCCCGTGACACCTCCTCCTCTCCCGTAGGTGCTTGGCGAAGCCCTGCAGGATTGCCACGCTCCTCCACCACCACCACGCCGTTGTGCTGCTGTTGGATGGAGTCTTCCTCAACCTCTCCCTCTCTCCTTGCTGGATCAAGGCATGGGAGACGTCTCCGTTCCGTATGTGTGTTGAACGCGGAGGTGCCGTCCGTTCGGCACTAGGATCATCGGTGATCTGAATCACGACGAGTACGACTCCATCAACCCCGTTCACTTGAACGCTTCCGCTTAGCGATCTACAAGGGTATGTAGATGCACTCTCCTCCCCCTCGTTGCTGGTCTCTCCATATATAGATCTTGGTGACACGTAGGAAATTTTTTGAATTTCTGCTACGTTCCCCAACAGTGGCATCATGAGCTAGGTCTATGCGTAGTTACTATGCACGAGTAGAACACAAAGTAGTTGTGGGCGTTGATTTTGTTCAATATGCTTGCCGTTACTAGTCTTATCTTGATTCGGCGGCATCGTGGGATGAAGCGGCCCGGACCAACCTTACACGTACTCTTACGTGAGACCGGTTCCACCGACAAACATGCACTAGTTGCATAAGGTGGCTGGCGGGTGTCTGTCTCTCCCACTTTAGTCGGATCGGATTCGATGAAAAGGGTCCTTATGAAGGGTAAATAGCAATTGGCATATCACGTTGTGGTTCTTGCGTAGGTAAGAAACGTTCTTGCTAGAAACCCATAGCAGCCACGTAAAACATGCAAACAACAATTAGAGGACGTCTAACTTGTTTTTGCAGGGTATGCTATGTGATGTGATATGGCCAAAAAGGATGTGATGAATGATATATGTGATGTATGAGATTGATCATGTTCTTGTAATAGGAATCACGACTTGCATGTCGATGAGTATGACAACCGGCAGGAGCCATAGGAGTTGTCTTAATTTATTTATGACCTGCGTGTCAACATAAACGTCATGTAATTACTTTACTTTATTGCTAACCGGTAGCCATAGTAGTAGAAGTAATAGTTGGCGAGACAACTTCATGAGGACACGATGATGGAGATCATGATGATGGAGATCATGGTGTCATGCCGGTGATGATGATGATCATGGAGCCCCGAAGATGGAGATCAAAAGGAGCAAAATGATATTGGCCATATCATGTCACTATTTGATTGCATGTGATGTTTATCATGTTTATGCATCTTATTTGCTTAGAACGACGGTAGTAAATAAGATGATCCCTCATTAAAATTTCAAGAAGTGTTCTCCCCTAACTGTGCACCGTTGCTACAGTTCGTCGTTTCGAAGCACCACGTGATGATCGGGTGTGATAGATCCTTACGTTCACATACAACGGGTGTAAGACAGATTTACACATGCAATACACTTAGGGTTAACTTGACGAGCCTAGCATGTACAGACATGGCCTCGGAACACGAAGACCGAAAGGTCGAGCATGAGTCGTATAGTAGATACGATCAACATGAAGATGTTCACCGATGATGACTAGTCCGTCTCACGTGATGATCGGACACGGCCTAGTTTGACTCGGATCATGTGATCACTTAGATGACCAGAGGGATGTCTATCTGAGTGGGAGTTCATAAGATGAACTTAATTATCTTGAACATAGTCAAAAGATCTTTGCAAATTATGTCGTAAGCTCGCGCTTTAGTTCTACTGTTTAGATATGTTCCTAGAGAAAATTTAGTTGAAAGTTGATAGTAGCAATTATGCGGACTAGGTCCGTAAACTGAGGATTGTCCTCATTGCTTCATAGAAGGCTTATGCCCTTAATGCACCGCTCAGTGTGCTGAACCTCGAACGTCGTCTCTGGATGTTGCGAACATCAGACATACACGTTTTGATAACTACGTGATAGTTCAGTTAAACGGTTTAGAGTTGAGGCACCAAAGACGTTTTCGAAACGTCGCGAAACATATGAGATGTTTTGAGGGCTGAAATTGAGATTTCAGGCTCGTGCCCACGTCAAGAGGTATAAGACCTCCGACGATTTTCTTAGCCTGCAAACTAAGGGAGAAAAGATTAATTGTTGAACTTGTGCTCAGATTGTCTGAGTACAACAATCGCTTGAATCGAGTGGGAGTTGATCTTACAGATGAAATAGTGATGGTTCTCCGAAGTCATTACCACCAAGCTGCTTGAGCTTCGTGATGAACTATAATATGTCAGGGACATATATGATGATCCTTGAAATATTCACGATGTTTGACACCGCGAAAGTAGAAATCAAGAAGGAGCATCAATTGTTGATGGTTGGGGAAACCACTAGTTTCAAGAAGGGCAAGGGCAAGAAGGGATACTTCATGAAACGGCAAATCAGCTGCTGCTCTAGTGAAGAAACCCAAGGTTGAACCCAAACCCGAGACTAAGTGCTTCTGTAATAAGGGGAACAACCATTGGAGCAGAATTACCCTAGATACTTGGTAGATGAGAAGGCTGGCAAGGTCGATAGAAGTATATTGGATATACATTGTGTTGATGTGTACTTTACTAGTACTCCTAGTAGCACAAGGGTATTAGATACCGGTTCGGTTGCTAAGTGTTAGTAACTCGAAATAAAAGCTACGGAATAAACGGAGACTAGCTAAAGGTGAGCTGACGATATGTGTTGGAAGTGTTTCCAATGTTGATATGATCAAGCATCGCACGCTCCCTCTACCATCGAGATTGGTGTTTGCGTTGAGCATGGATATAATTGGATTATGTCTATCGCAATACGGTTATTCATTTAAGGAGAATAATGGTTACTCTATTTATTTGAATAATACCTTCAATGGTCTTGCACCTAAAGGAATGGTTTATTGAATCTCGATCGTAGTGATACACATGTTCATGCCAAAAGATAGTAATGATAGTACCACCTACTTGTGGCACTGCCACGTAAGTCATATCGGTATAAAACGCATGAAGAAGCTCCATGTTGATGGATCTTTGGGCTCACTCGTTTTTGAAAAGTTTGAGACATGCGAACCATGTCTATTGGTGTATATGCATGAAGAAACTCCATGCAAATGGACCGTTTGGACTCACTTGATTTTGAATCACTTGAGACATGCAAATCATACCACATGGGCAAGATGACTGAAAGCCTTGTTTTCAGTAAAATGGAACTAGAAAGCAACTTGTTGGAAGTAATACATTTTGATGTGTGCAATTCCAATGAGTGCTGAGGCATGTAGTGGATATCGTTATGTTCTTACTTCACAGATGATTTGAGTAGATGTTGAGAATATTTACTTGATGAAACACAAGTCTGAATTATTGAATGGTTCAAGTAATTTCAGAGTGAAGTAGAAGATCATTGTGACAAGAGGATAAAATGTCTATGATATGATCATAGAGATGAATATCTGAGTTACGAGTTTTGGCACACAATTAAGACATTGTGGGAATTGTTTCGCAATTGATACCGCCTGGAACACCATAGTGTGATGGTGTGTCCGAACATCATAGTTGCACCCTATTGGATATGGTGCATACCATGATGTCTCTTATCGAATTACCATGATAGTTTATGGGTTAGGCATTAGAGACAACCACATTCACTTTAAATAGGGCACCACGTAATTCCGTTGAGATGACACCGTATGAATTATGGTTTAGAGAAACCTAAGTTGTCGTTTCTTAAAGGTTTGGGGCTGCGACGCTTATGTGAAAAAGTTTCAGAATTGATAAGCTCGAACCCAAAGCGGATAAAATGCATCTTCATAGGACACCCAAAACAGTTGGGTATACCTCCTAATTCAGATCCGAAAGCAATAGGGATTGTTTCTTGAACCGGGTCCTTTCTCGAGGAAAGGTTTGTCTCGAAAAGTTGAGTGGGAGGATGGTGGAGACTTGATGAGGTTATTGAACCATCACTTCAACCAGTGTGTATCAGGGCACAGGAAGTTGTTCCTGTGGCACCTACACCAATTGAAGTGGAAGCTTATGATAGTGATCATGAAGTTTCGGATCAAGTCACTACCGTACCTCGTAGGGTGACAAGGATGCGTACTACTTCAGAGTGGTACAGTAATCCTGTCTTGGAAGTCATGTTGCTAGACAACAATGAACCTACGAGCTATGGAGAAGCGATGGTGGGCCCGGATTCCGATAAATGGCTCGAGGCCATAAAATCCAAGATAGGATCCATGTATGAAAACAAAGTGTAGACTTTGGAGGAACTACTTGATGGTCATAAGGCTGTTAGGTACATATGGATTTTAAAAGGAAGACGGACAATGATGGTAAGTATCACCATTAAGAAAGCTCGACTTGTCGTTAAGATGTTTTCCGACAAGTTCAAGGAGTTGACTACGATGAGACTTTCTCACTCGTAGCGATGCTAAGAGTCTGTTGGAATTATATTAGCGATTACTGCATTATTTATGAAATCTTGCAGATAGGATGTCAAAACATTGTTTCCTCGACGATTTTTCTTGAGGAAAGGTTGTATGTGATACAACCGGAAGGTTTTGTCAATCCTGAAAGATGCTAATAAGTATGCAAAGCTCCGGCAATCCTTCTAAGGACTGGAGTAAGCATCTCGGAGTTGGAATGTATGCTTTGATGAGATGATCAAAGATTTTGGGTTTATACAAAGTTCATGAGAAACTTGTATTTCCAAATAAGTGAGTGGGAGCACTATAAAATTTCCGATGAGTATGTGTTGTTAACATGTTGTTGATCGGAAATGACGTAGAATTTCTGGAAAGCATATAGGGTTATTTGAAAAGTGTTTTTCAATAGAAAACCTGGATTAAGCTACTTGAACATTAAGCATCAAGATCTATAAGGATAGATCAAAACGCTTAATGGTACTTTCAAATGAACACATACCTTGACATGATCTTGAAGGTGTTCAAGATGGATCAGTCAAAGAAGGAGTTCTTGCCTGAGTTGTAAGGTATGAAGTTAAGACTTAAAGCTCGACCACGGCAGAATAGAGAGAAAGGATGAAGGTCGTTTCCTATGCTTAAGACATAGGCTCTATAGTATGCTATGCAGTGTACCGCACCTGAAGTGTGCCTTGCCATGAGTCAGTCAAGGGGTACAAGAGTGATCCAAGAATGGATCATAGGACAGCGGTCAAAGTTATCCTTAGTAACTAGTGGACTAAGGAATTTTCTCGATTATGGAGGTGGTAAAAGAGTTCGTCATAAAGGGTTACGTCGATGCAAGCTTAACACCTATCCGATAGCTCTGAGTAGAGATACCGGATACGTATAATGGAGCAACAATTTAGAATAGCTCCAAGTAGAACAGTTATTTGGAATAGCTCCAAATAGAGCATGGTAGCTGCATCTAGGAGATGACATAAAGATTTGTAAAGCACACACGGATCTGAAAGGTTCAGACCCGTTGACTATAACATCTCTCACAAGCATAACATGATCAAACCCGGAACTCATCGAGTGTTAATCACATGGTAAATGTGAACTAGATTATTGACTCTAGTAAACTCTTTGGGTGTTAGTCACATGGGGATGTGACCTTGAGTGTTAATCACATATCGATGTGAACTGGATTATTGACTCTAGTGCAAGTGGGAGACTCTTGGAAATATGCCCTAGAGGCAATAATAAATTGATTATTATTATATTTCCTTGTTCATGATAATTGTCTTTTATTCAAGCTATAACTCTATTATCCGGAAATCGTAATACACGTGTGAATACTTAGACCACAATATGTCCCTAGTGAGCCTCTAGTTGACTAGCTCATTGTGATCAACAGATAGTCATGGTTTCCTGGCTATGGACATTGGATGTCGTTGATAACGGGATCACATCATTAGGAGAATGATGTGATGGACAAGACCCAATCCTAAGCCTAGCACAAAGATCGTAGTTCATATGCTAAAGCTTTTCTAATGTCAAGTATCATTTCCTTAGACCATGAGATTGTGCAACTCCTGGATACCGTAGGAGTGCTTTGGGTGTATCAAACGTCACAACGTAACTGGGTGGCTATAAAGGTGCATTACAGGTATCTCCGAAAGTGTCTGTTGGGTTGGCACGAATCGAGACTGGGATTTGTCACTCCGTGTAAACGGAGAGGTATCTCTGGGCCCACTCGGTAGGACATCATCATAATGTGCACAATGTGACCAAGGGGTTGATCACGAGATGATGTGTTACGGAACGAGTAAAGAGACTTGCCGGTAACGAGATTGAACAAGGTATCGGGATACCGACGATCGAATCTCGGGCAAGTATCGTACCGATAGACAAAGGGAATTGTATACGGGATCGATTGAGTCCTTGACATCGTGGTTCATCCGATGAGATCATCGTGGAACATGTGGGAGCCAACATGGGTATCCAGATCCCGCTGTTGGTTATTGACCGGAGAACATCTCGGTCATGTCTGCATGTCTCCCGAACCCGTAGGGTCTACACACTTAAGGTTCGATGACGCTAGGGTTATAAAGGAAGCTTGTATGTGCTTACCGAATGTTGTTCGGAGTCCCGGATGAGATCCCGGACATCACGAGGAGTTCCGGAATGGTCCGGAGGTAAAGATTTATATATAGGAAGTCCTGTTTCGGCCATCGGGACAAGTTTCGGGGTCATCGGTATTGTACCGGGACCACCGGAAGGGTCCCGGGGGCCCACCGGGTGGGGCCACCTGCCCCGGGGGGCCACATGGGCTGTAGGGGGTGCGCCTTGGCCTACATGGGCCAAGGGCACCAGCCCCAAGAGGCCCATGCGCCAAGGAAACTTGGGGAGGGAAGAGTCCTCAAGGGGGAAGGCACCTCCGAGGTGCCTTGGGGAGGATGGACTCCTCCCCCCCTCTTGGCCGCACCCCTTCCTTGGAGGAAGGGGCAAGGCTGCGCCTCCCCCCTCTCCCATGCCCCTATATATAGTGGAGGGGAGGGAGGGCATCCATACGAGAAGCCCTGGCGCCTCCCTCCCTCCCGTGACACCTCCTCCTCTCCCGTAGGTGCTTGGCGAAGCCCTGCAGGATTGCCACGCTCCTCCACCACCACCACGCCATTGTGCTGCTGTTGGATGGAGTCTTCCTCAACCTCTCCCTCTCTCCTTGCTGGATCAAGGCATGGGAGACGTCTCCGTTCCGTACGTGTGTTGAACGCGGAGGTGCCGTCCGTTCGGCACTAGGATCATCGGTGATCTGAATCACGACGAGTACGACTCCATCAACCACGTTCACTTGAACGCTTCCGCTTAGCGATCTACAAGGGTATGTAGATGCACTCTCCTCCCCCTCATTGCTGGTCTCTCCATATATAGATCTTGGTGACACGTAGGAAAATTTTTGAATTTCTGCTACGTTCCCCAACACTTGCCATGTTTACATGGGTGCCATCATATCTTCTGATCCTTTTTGGCTCATGATCAGTAAGGGTCTTTTGCTCTATGCTATTAGTAGATTAATGCCATGCCTTTGTTTGCCATGTTAAGTTCCTGTAACATGTTGTTTGATAGCTCTAAACATTGCAACCTGATCTTATTTCTGCCAAGCCTGAAACTGTTATTATTTGCAATCTTACCATGTCCTTTTGAGCATGTTCTAGTTGTTTCTGGAGATATCTCAGTGTTCATGTCTTGTTATGATTTACCTGTACTTCATGCTCATGCCTTTTGTTCTTATGTTGGGGTGATGTAGCATATTGTTTTGATGCTTGCAATATGCCTAGTTGCTGTTATGGACAGATTGTTGCTATGACTTGTACAATGTGTGTGTTGAACCGTTGCTCCGTTTTGAGTGTGCTCTATATGAAACTTGCTTGATTTTGCATGTAGCTTCATATTACCATGTTGCATCCTTGTCTTGAGGTGTTTGCTTGATGTTTGTATGCATTTTGCATCAATGCCATGCTTAACTTGTTTTGCTCATATCTTCTAGGCCGTAGCTCTGAATCTATTGAACTTTATATGTAACTTGACTAGAATTTCGTGTAGATCATCTTGGTGCATCTTAACTTGCTGTTTAACAATTTGAACATAAGGTTTATTCAGTTCTGGAACAATTTCGAAATTTGTATATGAGGACTTACTGGAATTGTTATATGTTGTTTCCGGCCTCATTTAAACTTGCTTTGATGTTTTGCTCTTGTTTGCATCATCTCTTACCATGAGTAGCTCCATGTAGCTTTGTCATGCATCATGCTTGGTTGAGCATCATGTCTTGTTCATGTGTGATGTGTTTACTATGTTGTGTGCTTCTTATCGATAGTTCCCGTTTCGTTGCGATCGTGAGGATTCGTTCGTCTACGTGTGGTTCGTCTTTGTGGCTTCATCTTCTTCATGGACTCGTTCTTCTTCCTTGCGGGATTTCAGGCAAGATGACCGCTACCCTGGATCTCATTACTATCATTGCTATGCTAGTTGCTTCGCTCTATCGCTTTGCTGCGTTACCTATCATTTTGCTCTTCAAGCCTCCCAAATTGCCATGAACCTCTAACCTTTGACACCCTTCCTAGCAAACCGTTGTGTGGCTATGTTACTGCTTTTGCTCAGCCCCTCTTATAGCGTTGTTAGTTGCAGGTGAAGTTGAAGATTGCTCCATGGTGGACAGGGTTATGTTGGGATATCACAATATCTCTTATATTATTAATGCATCTATATATTTGGTAAAGGGTGGAAGGCTCGGCCTTATGCCTGTTGTTCTGTTCCACTCTTGCCGCCCTAGTTTCCGTCATACCGGTGTTATGTTTTTGGATTTTGCGTTCCTAACGCGGTCGGGTGATTTATGGGACCCCCTTGACAGTTCGCTTTGAATAAAACTCCTCCAGCAAGGCCCAACCTTGGTTTTACCATTTGCCTCACCACCACCTACTTTTCCCTTGGGAGTAATTAACCCAAGGGTCATCTTTATTATAGCCCCCCCCCTGGGCCAATGCTTGTCTAAGTGTTGGTCCAAACTAGAGCACCGTGCGGGACCATCCCTTGGCAACTTGGGTTACGACGGTACCTGTACGCTTAGCTTATCCGGTGTTGCCCTGAGAACGAGATATGTGCAGCTCCTATCAGGATGTCGGTGCATCGGGCGGTCTTGCTGGTCTTGTTTTACCATTGCCGAAATGTCTTGTAAACCGGGATTCCGAGACTGATCGGGTCTTCCTGGGAGAAGGTATATCCTTCGTTGATCGCGAGAGCTTATCATGGGCTAAGTTGGGACACCCCTGCAGGGTATAAACTTTTGAGAGCCGTGCCCATGGTTATGTGCCAGATGGGAATTTGTTAATGTCCAGTTGTAGATAACTTGACACCAGATCCGAATTAAAATGCATCAACCGCGTGTGTAGCCGTGATGGTCTCTTCTCGGCCGAGTCCGGGAAGTGAACACGGTTTCTGTGTTATGATTGACGTAAGTAGGAGTTCAGGATCACCTCTTGATCATTGCTAGTTTCACGACCGTTCCGCTTGTTTCTCTTCTCGCTCTCATTTGCGTATGTTAGCCACCATATCATGCTTAGTCGCTGCTGCAACCTCACCACTTTACCCCTTCCTTTCCCATTAAGCTTTGCTAGTCTTGATACCCATGGTAATGGGATTGCTGAGTCCTCGTGGCTCACAGATTACTACAACAACAGTTGCAGGTACAGGTTTTGCGATGATCCTGACGCGAGAGCGATGTTTGCTTGTTTGGAGTTCTTCTTCCGCTTCTTCTTCGATCAGGGGATAGGTTCCAGGTCGGCAGCCTGGGCTAGTAGGGTGAATGTCGTTTGAGCTTCTATTTGTGTTTCATCCGTAGTCGGATGTTGGTCTTATGTATGATGTTGTATTCATGTGTCATTGTATGCCTTTTGTATGTATCCCCATCTATTATGTAATGTTGATGTAATGATATCCACCTTGCAAAAGCGTTTCAATATGCGGGTCTATCCTTGGTGGGACCTTCGAGTTCCTTTTGGATAGGGTCGCATATTGGGCGTGACAAGTTGGTATCAGAGCCTCGACCGACCTTAGGAGCCCCCTTGATTGATCGTGTAGTTTGGCCGTTGTTGAGTCTAGAAGAAAACTGTTTTCGGAGTCTAGTTATATCGGAGAGTAGGACTTCTTTTTACTCCTCAGCCCCTTCGTCGCTCTGGTGAGGAATCTTGATGTAGGTGTTTTGTATTACTACTCTTCCCATTCAAATTTTTCTTTAGGATCACGTGGTTAGTTTCTTGAGTTGTCCATCCTCTTTTATCCGGTGCATCTCTCGTCAAGTTGATTCGAACCTCTTTGTCTTTGGGAGATCAATCCTCAGCTCTTTTCGATCGATGTTGTTTCACTGTCCGAAGTTGTCCTTGTTTTTCCCACCCGCCCTCCCTTCTTCTTCTCGAATCCGGAGTCCGTAATCGAGCATCCATCCTACTAGTGCGAAGTTTTTGCTTTCTTTCCTTAATGATTTCAACCGGTGTTTTTCTCTTCAAGATATTCGTCGTTTCCCCTTCCAAGTTGCCTTTGTTTTCCCGCCCTCCCACCCTTTTTCTTCCCGGAGTCTGACACCCGTTTGCATGTGTAAATCTGTCTTACACCCGTTGTATGTGAACGTCTGAATAAAACACCCGATCATCACGTGGTGTTTTGAAACAGCGAACTGTCGCAACGGTGCACAGTTAGGGGGAACACTTCTTGAAATTAGTATGAGGGATCATCTTATTTACTACCATCGTTCTAAGTAAACAAGATGCAAAACATGATAAACATCACATGCAATCAAATAATAAACGTGACATGATATGGCCAATATCACATAGCTCCTTTGATTTCCATCTTGGGGCTCCATGATCATCTTGTCACCGGCTTGACACCATGATCTCCATCATCATGATCTCCATCATCGTGTCTCCATGAAGTTGCTCGCCAACTATTACTTCTACTACTATGGCTAACGCGTTTAGCAATAAAGTAAAGTAATTTACATGGCGTTTCTCAATGACGCGCAGGTCATATAAAAGAATAAAGACAACTCCTATGGCTCCTGCCGGTTGTCATACTCATCGACATGCAAGTCGTGATTCCTATTACAATAGCATGAACATCTCATACATCACATATAGATCATTCATCATTCATCACAACTTTGGCCATATCATATCAAAAACCACTTGCTGCAAAAACAAGTTAGACGTTCTCTAATTGTTGTTGCAAGTTTTACGTGGCTGAATTAGGGTTCTAGCAAGAACGTCTTCTTACCTACGTTAAAGCCACAACGTGATTTTTCAACTTCTATTTACCCTTCATAAGGACTCTGTTCATCGAATCCGCTCCAACTAAAGTAGGAGAGACAGACACCCGCCAGCCATCTTATGCAACTAGTGCATGTTAGTCGGTGGAACCGGTCTCACGTAAGCGTACGTGTAAGGTTGGTCCGGGCCGCTTCATCCCACAATACCGCTGAAGCAAGAAAAGACTAGTAACGGCAAGAAAGTTGACAAATCCACGCCCACAACTAATTGTGTTCTACTCGCGCAAGAAGAACTACGCATAGACCTAGCTCATGATGCCACTGTTGGGGAACGTTGCAGAAAACAAAAAGTTTCCTACTCGTTTCACCAAGATCATCTAGGAGTTCATCTAGCAACGAGCTATCGGATGCATCTACATACCTTTGTAGATCGCGCACGGAAGCGTTCAAAAGAACGGTGATGATGTAGTCGTACTCGACGTGATCCAAATCACCGATGACCAAGCGCCGAACGGACGGCACCTCCGCGTTCAACACACGTACGGGACGGGAGACGTCTCCTCCTTCTTGATCCAGCAAGGGGGAAGGAGAGGTTGATGAAGATCCAGCAGCACGACGGCGTGGTGGTGGATGCAGGGCGTCACAGCAGCAGGGCTTCGCCAATACTACAAGGGAGAGACGTAACGGGGAGAGAGGGAGGCGCCAGGGGCTGGTCTGTCAAGTCCCTCCTCTCCCCCACTATATATAGGGGTGCCAGGGGGGGCGCCGGCCCTAGTAGATGGCATCTACTAGGGGGGCGGCGGCCAAGGGGAGGTTTCCCTCCCCCCCCCAAGGCACCTAGGGGTGCCTTCCACCACTTGGACTCTTCCTTGGTGGAAACCCTAGGCGCATGGGCCTATAGGGGCTGGTGCCCTTGGCCCATCTAGGCCAAGGCGCACCCCCTACAGCCCATGTGGCCCCCGGGACAGGTGGCCCCACCCGGTGGGCCCACGGGACCCCTCCGGTGGTCCCGGTACAATACCGATAACCCCGAAACTTGTCCCGATGCCCGAAACTGCACTTCCTATATATAATTCTTTACCTCCGGACCATTCCGGAACTCCTCGTGACGTCCGGGATCTCATCCGGGACTCCGAACAACATTCGGGTTATTGCATATACATATCTTCAAAACCCTAGCGTCACCGAACCTTAAGTGTGTAGACCCTACGGGTTCGGGAGACAAGCAGACATGATCGAGACGACTCTCAGGTCAATAACCAACAGCGGGATCTGGATACCCATGTTGGCTCCCACATGCTCCATGATGATCTCATCGGATGAACCACGATGTCGAGGATTCAATCAACCCCGTACGCAATTCCCTTTGTCAATCGATATGTTACTTGCCCGAGATTCGATCGTCGGTATACCAATACCTCGTTCATTCTCATTACCGGCAAGTCACTTTACTCGTACCGTAATGCATGATCCCGTGACCAGACACTTGGTCACTCTGAGCTCATTATGATGATGCATTACCGAGTGGGCCCAGTGATACCTCTCCATCATTCGGAGTGACAAATCCCAGTCTTGATCCATGTCAACCCAACAGACACTTTCGGAGATGCCCGTAGTCTACCTTTATAGTCACCCAGTTACGTTGTGATGTTTGGTATACCCAAAGCACTCCTACGGTATCCGGGAGTTACACGATCTCATGGTCTAAGGAAAAGATACTTTGACATTGGAAAACTCTAGCAAACGAACTATACGATCTTGTGCTATGTTTAGGATTGGGTCTTGTCCATCACATCATTATCCTAATGATGTGATCCCGTTATCAATGACATCCAATGTCCATAGCCAGGAAACCATGACTATCTATTGATCAACGAGCTAGTCAACTAGAGGCTCACTAGGGACATGTTGGTGTCTGTTATTCACACATGTATTACGATTTCCGGATAATACAATTATAGCATGAATAAAGAAAATTATCATGAACAAAGAAATATAATAATAATGCTTTTATTATTGCCTCTAGGGCATATTTCCAACAGTCTCCCACTTGCACTAGAGTCAATAATCTAGTTACATTGTGATGAATCGAACACCCATGGAATTCTGGTGTTGATCATGTTTTGCTCTAGGGAGAGGTTTAGTCAACGGATCTGCTACATTCAGGTCCGTATGTATTTTACAAATCTCTATGTCTCCATCTTGAACATTTTCACGAATGGAGTTGAAGCGACGCTTGATGTGCCTTGTCTTCTTGTGAAACCTGGGCTCCTTGGCAAGTGCAATAGCTCCAGTGTTGTCACAGAAGAGCTTGATCGGCCCCGACGCATTGGGTATGACTCCTAGGTCGGTGATGAACTCCTTCACCCAAATTGCTTCATGTGCTGCCACCGAGGCCGCCATGTACTCCGCTTCACATGTAGATCCCGCCACAACGCTTTGCTTGCAACTGCACCAGCTTACTGCCCCACCATTCAAAATATACACGTATCCGGTTTGTGACTTAGATTCATCCAGATCTGTGTCGAAGCTGGCATCGACGTAACCCTTTACGACGAGCTCTTCGTCACCTCCATAAACGAGAAACATTTCCTTTGTCCTTTTCAGGTACTTCAGGATATTCTTGACCGCTGTCCAGTGTTCCTTGCCGGGATTACTTTGGTACCTTCCTACCAAACTTACGGCAAGGTTTACATCAGGTCTGGTACACAGCATGGCATACATAATAGAACCTATGGCTGAGGCATAGGGGATGACACTCATCTCTTCTATATCTTCTGCCGTGGTCGGACATTGAGCTGAGCTCAATTTCACACCTTGCAAAACAGGCAAGAACCCTTTCTTGGACTGATCCATTTTGAACTTCTTCAAAATCTTATCAAGATATGTGCTTTGTGAAAGACCTATGAGGCGTCTCGATCTATCCCTATAGATCTTGATGCCTAATATATAAGCAGCTTCTCCAAGGTCCTTCATTGAAAAACTCTTATTCAAATAGGCCTTGATGCTGTCCAAGAGTTCTATATCATTTCCCATCAAAAGTATGTCATCTACATATAGTATGAGAAATGCTACAGAGCTCCCACTCACTTTCTTGTAAACGCAGGCTTCTCCATAGGTCTGCGTAAACCCAAACGCTTTGATCATCTCATCAAAGCGAATGTTCCAACTCCGAGATGCTTGCACCAGCCCATAAATCGAGCGTTGGAGCTTGCACACCTTGTCAGCATTCTTAGGATCGACAAAACCTTCCGGCTCTATCATATACAATTCTTCCTTAAGGAAACCATTAAGGAATGCCGTTTTGACGTCCATTTGCCATATTTCATAATCGTAGAATGCAGCAATTGCTTAACATGATTCGGACGGACTTCAGCTTCGCTACCGGTGAGAAAGTCTCATCATAGTCAACCCCTTGAACTTGTCGATAACCCTTAGCGACAAGCCGAGCTTTATAGATGGTCACATTACCATCCGCGTCTGTCTTCCTCTTAAAGATCCATTTATTTTCTATGGCTCGCCTCTCAACGGGCAAGTCAGTCAAAGTCCATACTTCGTTTTCATACATGGATCCTATCTCGGATTTCATGGCTTCTAGCCATTTGTCGGAATCCGGGCCCGCCATCGCTTCTTCATAGTTCGAAGGTTCACTGTTGTCTAACAACATGACTTCCAAGACAGGGTTGTCGTACCACTCTGGTGCGGAACGTGTCCTTGTGGACCTTCGAATTTAAGTAGGGGCTTGATCAGAAGTATCTTGATCATTAACTTCCTCTCTAGTCGCTGCAGGCACCTCAGGAACATTTTCTTGAGTTGCGCCTTTTTCCGGTTCAAGAGGTAATACTTCATCAAGCTCTACTTTCCTCCCACTTACTTCTTTCGAGAGAAACTCTTTCTCTAGAAAGGACCCATTCTTGCCAACAAAGATCTTGCCTTCGGATCTGAGGTAGAAGGTGTACCCAATAGTTTCTTTTGGGTATCCTATGAAGACGCATTTTTCCGACTTGGGTTCGAGCTTTTCAGGTTGAAGTTTCTTGACATAAGCATCGCATCCCCAAACTTTTAGAAATGACAGCTTAGGTTTCTTCCCAAACCACAATTCATACGGTGTCGTCTCAACGGATTTCGACGGAGCCCTATTTAAAGTGAATGTGGCAGTCTCTAAAGCATAGCCCCAAAAAGACAGCGGTAAATCGGTAAGAGACATCATAGATCGCACCATATCTAATAGAGTGCGATTACGATGTTCGGACACACCATTACGCTGAGGTGTTCCAGGCGGCGTGAGTTGTGAAACTATTCCACATTTTCTTAAGTGTGTGCCAAACTCGTGACTCAAGTATTCTCCTCCACGATCTGATCGTAAAAACTTGATTTTCCTGTCACGTTGATTTTCAACCTCACTCTGAAATTCCTTGAACTTTTCAAAGGTTTCAGACTTGTGTTTCATTAAGTAGATATACCCATACCTACTTAAATCATCAGTGAGGGTGAGAACATAATGATAGCCACCGCGAGCCTCAACACTCATTGGACCGCACACATCAGTATGTATGATTTCCAATAAGTTGGTTGCTCGCTCCATTGTTCCTAAGAACGGAGTCTTGGTCATTTTTCCCATAAGGCATGGTTCGCACATGTCAAATGATTCATAATCAAGAGACTCCAAAAGTCCATCTGCATGGAGCTTCTTCATGCGTTTGACACCTATGTGACCAAGGCGGCAGTGCCACAAGTATGTGGGACTATCATTATCAACCTTACTTCTTTTGGTACTCACATTGTGAACATGTGTAGCATCACGTTCGAGATTCATAAAGAATAAACCATTCACCATAGGAGCATGACCATAAAACATATCTCTCATATAAATAGAACAACCATTATTCTCGGATTTAAATGAGTAGCCATCTCGAATTAAAAGAGATCCCGATACAATGTTCATGCTCAGAGCTGGCACTAAATAACAATTATTAAGGTTTAAAACTAATCCTGAAGGGAGATGCAGAGGCAGCGTGCCGACGGCGATCACATTGACCTTGGAACCATTCCCGACGCGCATCATCACCTCGTCCTTTGCCAGTTTCCGCTTATTCCGTAGCCCCTGCTTTGAGTTACAAATGTGAGCAACTGCACCGGTATCAAATACCCAGGAGCTACTACGGGCACTAGTAAGGTACACATCAATTACATGTATATCACATATACCTTTTGTTTTGCCGGCCTTCTTATCCGCTAAGTACTTAGGGCAGTTCCGCTTCCAGTGACCGCTTCCCTTGCAATAAAAGCACTCAGTCTCGGGCTTGGGTCCATTCTTTGGCTTCTTCCCGGCAGCTTGCTTGCCGGGCGCGGCAACCTCCTTGCCGTCCTTCTTGAAGTTCTTTTTACCCTTGCCTTTCTTGAACTTAGTGGTTTTATTGACCATCAACACTTGATGTTCCTTCCTGACTTCTACCTCTGCTGATTTCAGCATAGCAAATACTTCAGGAATGGTCTTTTCCATCCCCTGCATATTGAAGTTCATCACAAAGCTCTTGTATCTTGGTGGAAGCGACTGGAGGATTATGTCAATGACTGCATCATCCGGGAGATTAACTCCCAGCTGAGTCAAGCGGTTATGCAACCCAGACATAGTGAGTATGTGCTCACTGACAGAACTATTTTCCTCCATCTTACAGCTGAAGAACTTGTCGGAGACTTGATATCTCTCGACCCGGGCATGAGCTTGGAAAACCATTTTCAGCTCTTCGAACATCTCATATGCTCAGTGTCTCTCAAAACACTTTTGGAGCCCCGGCTCTAAACTGTAAAGCATGCCGCACTGAACGAGGGAGTAGTCATCGGTACGTGCCTGCCAAGCGTTCATAACATCTTGTTCTGCAGGGAGAACGGGTGCGTCACCAAGTGGTGCTTGTAGGACATAATCTTTCTTGGCAGCTATGAGGATGATCCTCAGGTTCCGGACCCAGTCCGTATAGTTGCTGCCATCGTCTTTCAGCTTAGTTTTCTCTAGGAACGCGTTGAAGTTGAGGACTACGTTGGCCATTTGATCTACAAGACATATTGTAAAAATTTAGACTAAGTTCATGATAATTAAGTTCAACTAATCAAATTATTAGTGAAGTCCCACTTAGATTAGACATCCCTCCAGTCATCTAAGTATTACATGATCCAAGTTAACTAGACCGTGTCCGATCATCACGTGAGACGGACTAGTCAACATCGGTGAACATCTTCATGTTGATCGTATCTTCTATACGACTCATGCTCGACCTTTCGGTCTTCTGTGTTCCGAGGCCATGTCTGTACATGCTAGGCTCGTCAAGTCAACCTAAGTGTTTGCATGTGTAAATTTGTCTTACACCCGTTCTATGTGAACGTTTGAATAAAACACCCGATCATCACGTGGTGTTTTGAAACAGCAAAATGTCGCAACGGTGCACAGTTAGGGGGAACACTTCTTGAAATTAGTATGAGGGATCATCTTATTTACTACCATCGTTCTAAGTAAACAAGATGCAAAACATGATAAACATCACATGCAATCAAATAATAAACGTGACATGATATGGCCAATATCACATAGCTCCTTTGATTTCCATCTTGGGGCTCCATGATCATCTTGTCACCGTCTTGACACCATGATCTCCATCATCGTGTCTCCATGAAGTTGCTCGCCAACTATTACTTCTACTACTATGGCTAACGCGTTTAGCAATAAAGTAAAGTAATTTACATGGCGTTTCTAAATGACGCGCAGGTCATATAAAAGAATAAAGACAACTCCTATGGCTCCTGCCGGTTGTCATACTCATCGACATGCAAGTCGTGATTCCTATTACAATAGCATGAACATCTCATACATCACATATAGATCATTCATCATTCATCACAACTTTGGCCATATCATATCACAAACCACTTGCTGCAAAAACAAGTTAGACGTTCTCTAATTGTTGTTGCAAGTTTTACGTGGCTGAATTAGGGTTCTAGCAAGAACGTCTTCTTACCTACGTTAAAGCCACAACGTGATTTTTCAACTTCTATTTACCCTTCATAAGGACCCTGTTCATCGAATCCGCTCCAACTAAAGTAGGAGAGACAGACACCCGCCAGCCACCTTATGCAACTAGTGCATGTTAGTCGGTGGAACCGGTCTCACGTAAGCGTACGTGTAAGGTTGGTCCGGGCCGCTTCATCCCACAATACCGCTGAAGCAAGAAAAGACTAGTAACGGCAAGAAAGTTGACAAATCCACGCCCACAACTAATTGTGTTCTACTCGCGCAAGAAGAACTACGCATAGACCTAGCTCATGATGCCACTGTTGGGGAACGTTGCAGAAAACAAAAATTTTCCTACTCGTTTCACCAAGATCATCTAGGAGTTCATCTAGCAACGAGCTATCGGATGCATCTACATACCTTTGTAGATCGCGCACGGAAGCGTTCAAAAGAATGGTGATGATGTAGTCATACTCGACGTGATCCAAATCACCGATGACCAAGCGCCGAACGGACGGCACCTCCGCGTTCAACACACGTACGGGACGGGAGACGTCTCCTCCTTCTTGATCCAGCAAGGGGGAAGGAGAGGTTGATGAAGATCCAGCAGCACGACGGCGTGGTGGTGGATGCAGGGCGTCACAGCAGCAGGGCTTCGCCAATACTACAAGGGAGAGACGTAACGGGGAGAGAGGGAGGCGCCAGGGGCTGGTCTGTCAAGTCCCTCCTCTCCCCCACTATATATAGGGGTGCCAGGGGGGCGCCGGCCCTAGTAGATGGCATCTACTAGGGGGGGCGGCGGCCAAGGGGAGGTTTCCCTCCCCCCCCCCCAAGGCACCTAGGGGTGCCTTCCACCACTTGGACTCTTCCTTGGTGGAAACCCTAGGCGCATGGGCCTATAGGGGCTGGTGCCCTTGGCCCATATAGGCCAAGGCGCACCCCCTACAGCCCATGTGGCCCCCGGGACAGGTGGCCCCACCCGGTGGGCCCACGGGACCCCTCCGGTGGTCCCGGTACAATACCGATAACCCCGAAACTTGTCCCGATGCCCGAAACTGCACTTCCTATATATAATTCTTTACCTCCGGACCATTCCGGAACTCCTCGTGACGTCCGGGATCTCATCTGGGACTCCGAACAACATTCGGGTTACTGCATATACATATCTTCAAAACCCTAGCGTCACCGAACCTTAAGTGTGTAGACCCTACGGGTTCGGGAGACAAGCAGACATGACCGAGACGACTCTCAGGTCAATAACCAACAGCGGGATCTGGATACCCATGTTGGCTCCCACATGCTCCATGATGATCTCATCAGATGAACCACGATGTCGAGGATTCAATCAACCCCGTACGCAATTCCCTTTGTCAATCGATATGTTACTTGCCCGAGATTCGATCGTCGGTATCCCAATACCTCGTTCAATCTCGTTACCGGCAAGTCACTTTACTCGTACCGTAATGCATGATCCCGTGACCAGACACTTGGTCACTCTGAGCTCATTATGATGATGCATTACCGAGTGGGCCCAGTGATACCTCTCCGTCATTCGGAGTGACAAATCCCAGTCTTGATCCATGTCAACCCAATAGACACTTTCGGAGATGCCCGTAGTCTACCTTTATAGTCACCCAGTTACGTTGTGACGTTTGGTATACCCAAAGCACTCCTACGGTATCCGGGAGTTACACGATCTCATGGTCTAAGGAAAAGATACTTTGACATTGGAAAACTCTAGCAAACGAACTATACGATCTTGTGCTATGTTTAGGATTGGGTCTTGTCCATCACATCATTATCCTAATGATGTGATCCCGTTATCAATGACATCCAATGTCCATAGCCAGGAAACCATGACTATCTATTGATCAATGAGCTAGTCAACTAGAGGCTCACTAGGGACATGTTGGTGTCTGTTATTCACACATGTATTACGATTTCCGAATAATACAATTATAGCATGAATAAAGACAATTATCATGAACAAAGAAATATAATAATAATGCTTTTATTATTGCCTCTAGGGCATATTCCAACAGGTTCTTCATGATTTAATTCATTCTTCAAGAGTTCATCAAGTATCATTCCATCCTCTCAAGCTCGTGTTCTATTCCCCCATGTTTCAGCCGAAGTGTTGCCTAAATCCTTTCAGTCTTATTCATTTCTTTTCTCATTCAAACCACTCCGGTTAGAACGAGTGATTTCATAGTCTATCTGATTCCGTGAGTTTTTGATTCTCGTCATTCTCGTTGTTCCTCTCTTCTTCTCATGTGCTCGCGATTCTTTGCTTTTTCTCTTGAGTTTTTGTTTCACCTCATCCCTTCTTCCCTTCCGTCTCGGTCCTAAGATCTCGGGACGAGATCTCTTGTTAGTGGAGGAGTGTTGTAACACCCCGAATTCGATGCACCGGGTGTCTTCCAGCTATTCGTCGTGTTGCCATGTCATTTGCTTGCGTGTTGCATTTTGCCATGTCATTATCTGCATTTCATCCGCATGTTTTTCAAAACTTGCATCCGTTCGGGTTCCGCCGGTTCTCTCCGTTGTCCATTCCGAGTCCGGACACACTCGCACGCGCCCGCGGCACCTCCGAAATATTATTTTATAAGTGGCATAAAAATGTTCTCGGAATGGTGTTGCAACTTGTCGTGTGGTCTTATTTTAGTGTAGACAGACCGCCTGCCAAGTTTCATCGCATTCGGAGTCCATTTGATAGCCCAACCGTTAAACTTATAGCGGCATCGTTGTCGGTCAAATGTCGGACGATTTCGGTCTCCGAAACCATTGCGGGCTGATATTCTCTTCTCTCCTCTCAGCCCAACTCTTCTACACAGCCCTCCTGCAGCCCACCTAGTTCCCCCTTTGCCCGGAGCCGCATGATCGCGATCGTACGCTTCGAATCGCTCCTAAATACCTCCTAACCCTAGCCATTTCTCTATATAAACACCCACATAGCTCATTTTGGGCATCCCTAGCCCCTAAACCTACCCCTACCCCTCCTCCCACCTCTCAGCCGCCGCATCTTCCTCATATTCCGCGCCGGCCCTCTTCCCCGTCGCCACTTGTTGCCCCCTCCTCGCCTGCACCGCCGCTCTCCACCTCACGGGCGCCACTTGGCGCGTAGCCATTAGCTGCGCCGCCACCTGAGGCGTCGCCCCGGCCAACCGGGCACCACCACATCGCCTCCCCCGCCTCCACGTCGCCTCCCCAGCACGCAGCCACCGCACAGACCCGCGGAGCCCATCCCCGGCCCGCTCTGGGCCGCGACGGGCCCGGATCCGCCCGAGCGAGCGCTGCCCGGCTCCCCGAGCCCTTCTCCCGTCAGCCCCGCCGCCGCCATGCCCCGACCTCGCCTCCCGTCGTCGTTCCCTACTCCGGTGGGTCACCGGAGTCAGTCCCCGCCGGAGATCGTGGCTGCCGCCTCCGCCAGGTAGCGCCTCCCCGTCTCCCCTCTCCCTCTGACTGCTCTCTCTCTCTCCTCTAAGCTCTGTGCCGCTACCAGTCTTCGCAGGATCTGCCGCCGAGCTCGTCACCGGCCTCCTCGGCCTCGGTCGTCGCCGGATCCGGGATCCCCGACCCCGGATCTCCCCATTCCGGCAAGATCCGGCCATCGGCGCCTTCCTCCACTTCGCCAGACCGCCGTCCCGCAGTCCACCATCGCCGGTCAGCCACCGCCATGGCTCGGGATCGAGCTGGGAGCTCGTCCCGCTCGCCTGTACGCCCGCGTGGGCCTCCCCGCCGGCCTTGGCCCGCTGTGCTGCGCGGCCCAGCATGTCGGCCTGCCAGGCCTCTTCCTCGAGCCGAGCCTGATAGCCCATGGGTGAGCCTACCTAAACCCCACCCGGTGCACGTTATAGCTATCCCGCGCTCACTTGGTTTTTTTCAGAAAATCGACTAAGTCCCGTAATATTTTGCATAATCATGCCATGTTCATCGCATCATAACTCTGTGCATACTGTTCCGTTTCGTGCGTGTAATATGTCAAATTGTTTGCCTCAACGAGTAGTTCATTTCATCTCATTGCATCATTTTCATTTGAGCTCATCTTGATGCCCGAAATGCTGTTGGAAGAGTGCATGTTGATGTTAATCTGCTGAAACTGTTATAACATGCTCATTTGTCATTTTTGCCATGATTGATGTGTGCATCCTATGAGTATGAGCTCTACATGTGTTTTGATCTGTGCTATTCCATCTTTACAGTGGTGCCATTCATGTATTTTTGTGACTTGTGTAGTGAGTGCATCAAGCTTGTTAAGGAGGGTACTTGTTGTTACTGTTTTGTTAGGCTGATTCTGTTATATTTTGTTGCTATGTAAACATGCTTCTACAAGTCGTTCTATGCATAATCTGGAGATGTTTCACTAAGGATGTTTTGTTATACATGTCTTGCTCTATCCATTCATGCCCCTGGTTGCATTTATAGCCTACTGTAGCTTGTTGTTATCTTGCTCCAAAGTTTCTAAATGATGTTGCTGTCAGCCTGTTAACATTAAGTTCCATGTTTCCATGATTGTTTGCTAGTGATCCATGCACCCTATGACCTTGCTCTTGCCATGTATAGCTTCACAAACATGTCTTCTTACTGTTGGTTACCTTTCCATGCCATGTATTGCTCTGTGGTGAGTGGTTCAAGCTCACCAAGATGCCTACTTATTGTTGTTCCTGCCATGTATGGATCTGTCATATAACTTGCCATGTTTACATGGGTGCCATCATATCTTCTGATCCTTTTTGGCTCATGATCAGTAAGGGTCTTTTGTTCTATGCTATTAGTAGATTCATGCCATGCCTTTATTTGCCATGTTAAGTTCCTGTAACATGTTGTTTGATAGCTCTAAACATTGCAACCTGATGTTATCTCTGCCAAGCCTGAAACTGTTATTATTTGCAATCTTACCATGTCCTTTTGAGCATGTTCTAGTTGTTTCTGGAGATAGCTCAGTGTTCATGTCTTGTTATGATTTACCTGTACTTCACTATATATGAGCATGTATATAATAACAACCCTCCTTATTGCATCATGACTTTTGAGCATTTTCTAGTTGTTTCTGGAGATAGCTCATGCCTTTTGTTCTTATGTTGGGGTGTTGTAGCATATTGTTTTGATGCTTGCAATATGCCTAGTTGCCGTTATGGACAGATTGTTGCTATGACTTGTATAGTGTGTGTGTTGAACCGTTGCTCCGTTTTGACTGTGCTCTATATGAAACTTGCTTGATTTTGCATGTAGCTTCATATTACCATGTTGCATCCTTGTCTTGAGGTGTTTGCTTGATGTTTGTATGCATTTTGCATCAATGCCATGCTTAACTTGTTTTGCTCATATCTTCTAGGCCGTAGCTCCGAATCTAATGAACTTTATATGTAACTTGACTAGAATTTCGTGTAGATCATCTTGGTGCATCTTAACTTGCTGTTTAACAACTTGAACATAAGGTTTATTCAGTTCTGGACCAATTTCGAAATTTGTATATGAGGACTTACTGGAATTGTTATATGTTGTTTCCGGCCTCATTTAAACTTGCTTTGATGTTTTGCTCTTGTTTGCATCATCTCTTACCATGAGTAGCTCCATGTAGCTTTGTCATGCATCATGCTTGGTTGAGCATCATGTCTTGTTCATGTGTGGTGTGTTTACTATGTTGTGTGCTTCTTATCGATAGTTCCCATTTCGTTGCGATCGTGAGGATTCGTTCGTCTACATGTGGTTCGTCTTCGTGGCTTCATCTTCTTCATGGACTCGTTCTTCTTCCTTGCGGGATTTCAGGAAATATGACCGCTACCCTGGATCTCACTACTATCATTGCTATGCTAGTTGCTTCGCTCTATCGCTTTGCTGCGCTACCTATCATTTTGCTCTTCAAGCCTCCCAAATTGCCATGAACCTCTATCCTTTGACACCCTTCCTAGCAAACCGTTGTTTGGCTATGTTACCGCTTTTGCTCAGCCCCTCTTATAGCGTTGTTAGTTGCAGGTGAAGTTGAAGATTGCTCCATAGTGGACAGGGTTATGTTGGGATATCACAATATCTCTTATATTATTAATGCATCTATATATTTGGTAAAGGGTGGAAGGCTCGGCCTTATGCCTGGTGTTTTGTTCCACTCTTGCCGCCCTAGTTTCCGTCATACCGGTGTTATGTTTCCGGATTTTGCGTTACTGACGCGGTCGGGTGATTTATGGGACCCCCTTGACAGTTCGCTTTGAATAAAACTCCTCCAGCAAGGCCCAACCTTGGTTTTACCATTTGCCTCACCACCACCTACTTTTCCCTTGGGAGTAATTAACCCAAGGGTCATCTTTATTATAGCCCCCCCCCCCCCCGGGGCCAATGCTTGTCTAAGTGTTGGTCCAAACTAGAGCACCGTGCGGGACCATCCCTTGGCAACTTGGGTTACGTCGGTACCTGTACGCTTAGCTTATCCGGTGTTGCCCTGAGAACGAGATATGTGCAGCTCCTATCGGGATGTCGGCGCATCGGGCGGTCTTGCTGGTCTTGTTTTACCATTGTTGAAATGTCTTGTAAACCGGGATTCCGAGACTGATCGGGTCTTCCTGGGAGAAGGTATATCCTTTGTTGATCGCGAGAGCTTATCATGGGCTAAGTTGGGACACCCCTGCAGGGTATAAACTTTCGAGAGCCGTGCCCGCGGTTATGTGGCAGATGGGAATTTGTTAATGTCTGGTTGTAGATAACTTGACACCAGATCCGAATTAAAATGCATCAACCGCGTGTGTAGCCGTGATGGTCTCTTCTCGGCGGAGTCCGAGAAGTGAACACGGTTTCTGTGTTATGATTGACGTAAGTAGGAGTTCAGGATCACCTCTTGATCATTGCTAGTTTCATGACCGTTCCGCTTGTTTCTCTTCTCGCTCTCATTTGCGTATGTTAGCCACCATATTATGCTTAGTCGCTGCTGCAACCTCACCACTTTACCCCTTCCTTTCCCATTAAGCTTTGCTAGTCTTGATACCCATGGTAATGGGATTGCTGAGTCCTCGTGGCTCACAGATTACTACAACAACAGTTGCAGGTACAGGTTTTGCGATGATCCTGACGCGAGAGCGATGTTTGCTTGTTTCGAGTTCTTCTTCCGCTTGTTCTTCGATCAGGGGATAGGTTCCAGGTCGGCAGCCTGGGCTAGCAGGGTGGATGTCGTTTGAGCTTTTGTTTGTGTTTCATCCGTAGTCGGATGTTGGTCTTATGTATGATGTTGTATTCATGTGGCATTGTATGCCTTTTGTATGTATCCCCATCTATTATGTAATGTTGATGTAATGATATCCACCTTGCAAAAGCGTTTCAATATGCGGGTCTATCCTTGGTGGGACCTTCGAGTTCCTTTTGGATAGGGTCGCATATTGGGCGTGACACCAGGTCATTCCGAAAACTTTTGTTTTCTGCACATAAAACAACACCATGGCAATTCTACTGAAAACAGCGTCAGTCCGGGTTAGTTCCATTCAAATCATACAAGTTAGAGTCCAAAACAAGGGCAAAAGTGTTTGGAAAAGTAGATACGACGGAGACGTATGAAACATCTACGCATAAACCTAGCTCGGATGCCACTTTTGGGGAACGTAGTAATTTCAAAAAAATTCCTACGCACACGCAAGATCATGGTGATGCATAGCAACGAGAGGGGAGAGTGTTGTCCACGTACCCTCATAGACTGTAAGCGGAAGCATTATGACAACGCGGTTGATGTAGTCGTACGTCTTCACGATTGACCGATCCTAGTACCGAACGTACGACACCTCCGTGATTTGCACACGTTCAGCTCAGTGACGTCCCACGAACTCACGATCCAGTAGAGCTTCGAGGGAGAGCTTCGTCAGCACGATGGCGTGATGACGGTGATGATGAAGTTACCGGCACAGGGCTTCGCCTAAGCACGACGATATGACCGAGGTGGATTATGGTGGAGGGGGGCACCACACACGGCTGGAAACAATCAACTCCTGTGTCTATGGGGTGCCCCTGCCCCCGTATATAAAGGAACAAGGGGGAGGCCGGCCAGCCCCTGGGGCGTGCCCCCAAGTAGGATTCCTACTAGGAATCCTATTCCTAGTAGGTTTCCAAAAAGGGGGAAAGAGGGGGAAGGAAGGAGAGGGGGAGAGGGAGAAGGAAAGGGGGGCGCCGCCCCCCCCCCTTCCCATGTCCTATTCGGACTCCAAGGGGGGCGGCCTGCCCTGGCCTCTCTCCTCTCTCTCCACTAAAGCCCATGGTGGCCCATTAATTCCCCCGGGGGGTTCCGGTAACCGCTCCGGCACTCCGGTTTTACCCAAAAACACACGGAACACTTCTGTCGGAGTAAATGACCACGGGTAGCCTAACCGGCTCCCTTTGGCCCTTAGAAAAAACAACAGGACAATCGGACCTTGAAGCACCTAAGACATGGGGCCGCCTTCCCCCGGCTGGCTATCACCTAGGCTGGCTGGCGGAAGGCGGCCCGGCCATAAAACAACCTTCGGAGGACGGCAAGCTCGCGCCTACTACAAGAAGCCGGCCCGCGAGGGACCGACTCCAAGAAGCCGGCCCACGAAGGACCGGCTTCCCGGAGGCGTCCCACGAAGGGCCGACTCCAAGAGGCAAGCGGCTGTACGCCGCCTCCAAAGACCACCACCCATAACGGTGACAGGACAGGGCGTGGCTACAGCAAACCCTGCCACCCCCGAATCCCGGAGAATGCATGGCTACAGTACGCCGTACGGGGCAGCCATCCCCCGTCCGGCGTGGCACCGTTGCCATGAGAGTCATGACGCCATCCACGACGGGTCGCCAGTACGGACCGCAGGCGGCGGGGCCCTTTGGTCAGGGAGACATCCGAAGGCGGCCCGGCCTCCCCCAGCCGGCCCAAGGCCGGGCTGGCTTCCAGTAGCCAGCTTGCTCCCCCCCCCCTCGGGGCGCGCGCACCATTAAGCAGATGAGTCACGGTAAGGCTACAGTGGGAGCCCGCAAGGCGGCGGCACTGTAGCCATGCTTACCGCGACAAAGCCCTTGTCATCAGAGGCGAGGCAACAGTAACCAGCCCCCGACAGGACCCCCTGGCGGTGGGGCCAGCCTGTCGGCCAGCGAGCCGACAGCCGGCGGGACCCACCAGTCGGCGGGCCCCAGAAGCCGGCGGAGAAGGCAGCAGCTGTAGACACTGACGGCCTGGGCCCGCACCCAGCCAGATTACCATTGTACCCCTGGGGGGTAGGCCTATATAAACCCCCCGGGACACCCATGCAAAGGGTTGATCTCACAGAGCTTTAGACACCGCCATAGGGAGAGAAGAGAGCTAGCCTTGCCTTTCTTCCTCCTCCCACCGAACAGCTCAAGGAGCATCTTGTAGCTACTTGTTGAGCTAGTGATCATGCGGAGACCCCGCAGAGCAGCAGTAGGAGTGTTATCTCCACGGAGAGCCCCGAAGCTGGGTAAGATTCGCCGGCGTGCATGTCTTCGCCTTATCCGTTTCCAGGCACCGGCGATGTCTTACTGGCTCCCACAATGATAAGCCATCCGTTGGCATATGTCGCACCTACCACCCGACATTTGGCGCCAACCGTGGGGCCAGGTGCACCGTCGTCCGGAGACCTGCTCTGGACGAGAACCCTTTTCCTCCCCAGCGAGCGTAGCCAGCCCGGCACGCCCGATGGCGCTTGCCCCGACGCGCTGCAAAGCGTCGACGACGCCTGCGCTGCGAGCTGCCTCGCCAATCTCCTTGGTGAGGTTTGCATCTCCGACGAGCCCGCATCCGACGCGGGCACCGGATGCCTCGAGAACCGCCTCGTCAGCCTCCTCGACCAACTCCACGTCTCCGGAGAGCCTACCGCGGACTTGGAGTCGGTTGGCTCCACCGACCCGATGCTTGTCGACTCCGACACAGCATCGCTCGACGCCTTCCGCATCGACGTGATCGTCTTCGACGACCCTCTCCCACGAGCTGACAGTGGCGGCAGCACCGTCACCGAGGTGCTGGTCATCAGCCACGGAGCCGCCTCCAGCGAGAACACCCATGACGCCCTGCAAGCGGTGCTGCAGGACTTGTCCGTTCCCATCCCGGCCGACACCGACGCCGAGGCGCTGGAGGCTCGCCGCCTTGCCCTCGTCGCGGAGGGCCAGAAGATAAACACCATGAGATGCCTCACGGAAGCCCACCAGCGCAAGGTCGACCGAGCCGCCTTCGGCACGCCGCCTCCAGAAGGGCCAAGCCGGGTCGGCGCCGTCAAGCAACGCGGCGCGGCCATTGCCAGCATGTTGGGTGCGGACCGCCCGATCTACACCACGCCCCTCGAGAATCTACGCGCCGCCCAGTCGATCATTGACGAGCTCAACGGACTGGGGGCCGACGAGCTCCCCTAAATGACCAGACGCATCCAGCAGCTGATCGGCGCGGCCGCCGCACGGCACAAAGCCGGCGTCCGAGCTGGAAGCCCCCCTCGCCGAGAACACGGCGCTACATCACGTACGCCGACTACGGGTGGCGCCCGTGCGAGACAAGAGAAGGAGCCGGCTGCTAGCCGCAACCGGACATGAATCACCATCGAGCGCGATGCGGAGGGCCGTCCCCGAGGCGTGGAGAGACGAGGCGACTTGCCCCCTCATCCACCTCGCAGAGAGAGATATCCCACCCCGCCGCCTGTCGAGCATCCGACTCTCAGTGGCCGACTTTGTCGCCGCGAAGGAGTCGGCGAGAACGATGCCCGCCATCGGATCGACCACCTTGCTCGATCCTTGGCCCTGGAAGAAGAAGATGATGTCGGCCTGCCTTGTTTTGGCCCCCGCATCCGCGACGAGCCCTTTCCCAAAGGGTTCTTGCTCCCGAGAGACACGCCCAAGTATAACGGCTCCGTGAAGCCGGAAGACTGGTTGATCGACTACTCCACTGCGGTTCGCATAGCAAATGGTAACCGACGCGTTGCCTTGAAGTATGTCCCCCTGATGCTCCAAGGCACGGCATGCACCTGGCTCAACAGCCTCAAGCCCTACAGCATCAACAGCTGGCTCGACTTCACGGAAGCCTTCATCCGCAACTTCACCAGCACTTACAAGCGGGCTCCCAAGCCCCGATAGCTCTCCTTGTGCGTACAAGGACCCAACGAGTCGACTCGCGATTACCTCACGCGTTGGGCCGAGCTCCGAAACTCCTGCGAAGGGGTGCACGAGGTTAAGGCTATCGAGTACTTCACAGCCGGGTGCCGAGAGGGCACCCTCCTCAAGCACCGACTTCTCTGCGACGAGCCGACTACCCTCGACGAGCTGTTGATCATCACGGACAAATACGCCATGGCCGGCTCCTCCATGAAGACTGAGCTCCGAGTCGACGCCTCTGGGAAAGTGCTCGCGCCGGCTCCCAAGACGCCGGCTGGAGAGTCCACCTGGCGCCCATACCAGAACGACAACAAGCGCAAGGCTCCGATGCCGCCTTCCACTAGTCGGCAGGTTGCAACGGTCGAAGAAGAGCAGCCTGAGGGACGGCCGGCTCCCAAGAAGCAGAAGGGCGGCAGGCTGGCTTGGCAGCCGGCATTCTCCTACGAGCAGACCCTCGATGCCCCCTGCAAGCTCCACAGCGGCGTGAAGCCATCCAACCATACGACCCGGAAGTGCCATTTGCTCACCCAAATCTCCAAGGGCGAGGGGCTGTTGCCGCCTCCACCTGCGGGCCAGCCGCCTCCTGCCCCCCAGCAGCCGGCCGCTCGGCCGGCAGTCGGAGCCGTCCACGACGAGTTCCCTGACGAGCATGCCGCCTACATCGTCTTCACAAGCCAACCGGATGATCGGCGAAGTCGGCGCCGACAACACCAAGAGGTCAACGCGGTCGCCTCCAGTAACCCAGAGTTCATACATTGGTCGGAGAAGCCCATCAGCTGGAGCCGGGATGACCACCCAGAGGTGATGCCGTCCCCGGGCTCCTATGCCCTCGTTCTGGATGCTACCTTGGCAACAGAGAGGCGCGCCGCTCGTTTCTCCCGCGTGCTGATAGACGGCGGGAGCAGTATCAACATACTGTACCGAGACACAATGGAGAAGCTCAACATCAAGCCAAAGCAACTCATGCCTAGCCGGATTGTGTTCCATGGCAGCGTACCGGGCCTGTCCTGCTCACCAATCGGCAAGATCAAGATGGATGTCCTCTTTGGAGACAAGGATCATTTCCGCCAAGAGGCAATATGGTTCGAGGTAGTGGATTTGGAGAGCCCGTACCAGGCACTGCTTGGCCGACCAGCGTTGGCCAAGTTTATGGCTGTGCCCCACTATGCCTACCTCAAGATGAAGATGCCGAGTTCCAAGGGCATTATCACCATAGCCGAAGACTACAAGAAGTCTTCTGAGTGTGCAGCAGCCAGTAGTCGGCTGGCCGAGTCCCTCGTAATTGCTGAAGAAAAGAAAATGCTGGACCGAGTTGTGTCCTTGGCTGGAAAGCAGCCGGCCTTGTCCCCTGACCCCAAAGAATGTGAAGCTCGAGGTTCTTTCCAGCCGGCCAAGGAGACAAAGAAGATACCCCTGGACCCGGAGCACCCAGAGAGGCACGCTGTCATAGGCACAGGCCTTGACAGCAAATAGGAAGGCGAGCTCGTCGATTTCCTCCTTGAGAATCGGGACATCTTCGCATGGTCTCCCAAAGACATGCCGGGAGTCCCGACGGATTTCGCCGAGCACAAGCTACACGTCCGATCTGACGCGAAGCCGGTCAGGCAGCCCTTGCGCCGCCTGTCAGAAGAGAAGAGAAGAGTAGTCGGAGAAGAGATAGCCCGGCTTCTGGCAGCCGGCTTCATTATGGAAATGTTCTTTCCAGAATGGCTTGCCAACCCGGTCCTCGTGCTGAAGAAGAACAAGCAGTGGTGTATGTGTATCGACTACACCAGCCTCAACAAAGCCTGCCCCAAAGATCCGTTCGCCCTGCCAAGGATTGACCAAGTGATAGACTCCACAGCCAGATGCGAGCTGTTGAGTTTCTTGGATGCTTATTCCGGCTACCACCAGATAAAGCTGAACCCGGCTGATCGCTTGAAGACCGCCTTCATCACCCCATTCGAAGCTTTCTGTTACCTGACTATGACATTCGGCTTGAGAAATGCCTGTGCCACTTTTCAGCGTTGCATGCAGAAATGCCTCCTCAAGAAACTCGGCAGAAATGCCCACGTCTATGTACATGATGTTGTGGTGAAGACGGAGAAACACGGCACCCTACTGGAAGACCTCAAGGAAACTTTTGAGAACTTGCACCGGTTTCAGATCAAGCTCAACCCGGAGAAATGTGCGTTCGGAGTACCAGCCGGCCAGCTTCTAGGCTTCCTGGTCTCCGAACGCGGCATTGAGTGCAACCCAGTGAAGATCGAGGCCATAGAGAGAATGAAGGTCCCTACCAAGCTGCGAGACATCCAGAAGTTCACTGGATGCCTGGCATCTTTGAACCGCTTCATGAGCCGGCTCGGAGAGAATGCTCTCCCCCTCTACTGACTTATGAAGAAGTCCGCTCACTTTGAGTGGAATGACCAGGCGGATCAAGCTTTCCACGAGTTGAAGAAGATGCTGTCCACACCGCCTGTCTTGGCGGCCCCAACTGAGAAGGAGCCCATGCTCCTCTACATCGCCGCAACCAGCCGGGTGGTCAGCATGGTCATTGTGGTTCAGCGCCCAGAAGAAGGCCGAGCTCAGCTAGTCCAAAGGCCGGTATATTATTTGAGTGAAGTGTTATCCACCTCAAAGCAGAACTACCCGCACTATCAGAAAATGTGCTTGTGTGTGTACTTCGCCTCCAAGAAACTCAAGCCCTACTTTCAAGAGCATCCCATCACGGTCGTATGCACTGCCCCGCTTGCCGAGATCATAGGCAGCCGGGATGCATCCGGCCGAGTGGCGAAATGGGCCATTGCGCTGGCTCCATACACAATTTACTATCAGCCACGCACCGCCATCAAGTCCCAAGCACTGGCCGACTTCCTCATCGACTGGGCCGAGACCCAGTACCTGCCGCCAGCTCCGGACTCCACTCATTGGCGGATGCATTTTGACGGATCCAAGATGCGCACCGGCTTGGGAGCCGGCATCGTCCTCACCTCTCCCAAAGGCGACAAACTCAGATACACATTGCAAATCCACTTTGCCACCTCCAACAATGTGGCCGAGTACGAGGCGCTCATACACGGGCTCCGGCTAGCCAAGGAACTCGGCATCCGCCGGATCCTGTGTTATGGCGACTCGGACTTAGTGGTACAGCAATCATCCGGCGACTGGGATGCCAAGGACGCAAACATGGCAAGCTACCGTTTCCTTGTCTAGCAGCTCAGCGGATATTTCGAAGGGTGCGAGTTCCTTCACGTGCCTCGGGCCGATAATGAGCAAGCAGATACCGTGGCACGAATAGGCTCCACCCGACAAGCTATACCAACCGGCGTCGCCCTCCAACGCCTCTTCAAGCCATCTGTCAAGCCGTCTCCGGAATCCAGTTCCATCTTCGTGCCGCCTGACCCTGACGCAGTCGGATCCGACTTCGGGGACCAGGCAGGCGGCCCGGGGACTCCGGCAGCCGGCTTGGGGACTTCCATAGTCGAACCCGGCCCGGGGACTACCATAATCGAGCCCGGGGACTGCCATAACCGAACCCCGCCCGGGGACTGCAGTGGCACAGTAGGCGGAGGCCGACTCCAACTCCTCACAAACCAGCCCGCCCACCCTGGTTGCAGTAGCCGTCTTGGCAGTCGAAGAAATCACAGCTCCATCATGGGCTCAGCCCATCCTCCGGTTTCTGGTGAACGGAGAACTGCCGACTGACGAGATCTCGGCCAGACAAGTCCAACGCCGAGCAGGAGCTTACACAGTAATGAACCAAGAGCTAGTCAGGCGCAGTGTTACCGGAGTCTTCCAGCGGTGCGTCGAGCAAGAGAAGGGTACAGCAATCCTCAAAGACATCCACCAAGGAGAATGCGGCCACCATGCCCCCTCCAGGACGCTCGTCGCCAAGGCCTTCCGCCATGGATTCTTCTGGCCGACTGCATTGGAGGATGCCAAGGAGCTAGTCAAACACTGCAAAGGGTGCCAAGTCTTCGGCTCCAAGCAACACCTGTCGGCTTCTGCACTCAAAACCATCCCCATCACTTGGCCCTTTGCCGTCTGGGGACTGGACATGGTCGGACCATTCAAGACGGCGCGCGGCGGCATGACACATCTGCTTGTCGCCGTAGACAAATTTACCAAGTGGATTGAAGCAAAGCCGATCAAGAAATTGAATGGGACGACTGCCGTGACATTCATCGCCGACATCACAACCCAGTACGGCATACCACATAGCATCATCACCGACAACGGCACAAATTTCGCCAAGGGAGCATTGGCACGTTTCTGCGCGACACAGGGCATCCGACTGGACTTAGCGTCCGTGGCCCACCCGCAGTCAAACGGCCAAGTCGAGTGAGCAAACGGCCTCATCCTCTCCGGCCTCAAGCCCCGACTGGTCGTGCCACTGGAGCGTTCGGCCGGCTGCTGTCTCGACGAGCTACCGGCCGTCCTCTGGAGTCTGTGCACTACTCCAAACAAGTCGACCAGCTTCACCCCTTCTTCCTTGTGTACGGCGCTGAAGCTGTCATCCCAACCGACATCGAGCTCGACTCACCTCGAGTCACCATGTACACCAAATCGGAAGCCAAGGAAGCAAGAGAAGACGGTGTTGACTTGCTGGAAGAAAGCCGGCTGTTAGCCCTCAGTCGGTCCGCCATCTACCAGCAAGGACTACGCCGGTATCATAGTCTGAGAGTGAAGCCAAGAACCTTCCAAGAGGGAGACCTTGTGCTCCGGCTAATCCAGCGAACAGCTGGCCAACACAAGCTCTCGGCCCCTTGGGAAGGCCCCTTCGTCATCAACCGGGCTCTAGGAAACGACTCCTATTACCTAATCGACGCACAGAAGTCGAAGGCACGCAAGAGAGACGACTCCGGCAAGGAGTCGGAGCGCCCGTGGAACGCCAATCTTCTTCGAAGATTTTACAGTTGAAATGCAGTATGTATCACGCTACCTTTTATATTAAGTATGAGACAACGGGCCCCCGAGAAGTTCTCGGGGACTGCCCTATTCTATCTATGTATGCCGTGAGTCACCACCATGATTACCCTACTGCATTTACTTTCTCCGTCCGGCACCGGGTTCGACTAATCGGCCCGGGGACTCGCCGCCTTGAGTTATGTCCGAGTTCTACCTGCAGTCAGACAAGTAATGTGCCGGCACCCAAGCCCTCTCTTGCGAGAGTCGCAGCTCGAAGAATCAGCTGCCCGACTAGCAAGAGCTAAAGGCGGAAAGGATGCCCACATGAAAAAATGTCTAAGGACTAACGAACTTACATAACACAAGCCGGCTTCCCCCCTCGCCAACCAACTGTCGAAGCAGTCGGCTGGCCGGCTTCCTTTCCTACTCTGCCAAAATCTAAGAAAGCTCGAACCTTGCCTTCCTAGAAGGCCAAATTCCTTACCCGGGCACAGACTGCAGAGCAGCTGTCTGGCTGGGAAGGCGGCAACCAAGGGAAGGCAGCAAAGGAAGAAAGCTGAAAGATAGAAAGCATGTCGGAATGGAAGCCAAACACGTGCATAATAATATTTACATCAAAAGCCTTCGAAAGGCCGGCATTCAACGAAGTTTGAATACACCCCCAGTGGGTGGAATTGCGCAAAATAACAAGTTTTGTCCAAAGAGTAACTAGCAGGAAAGTAAATGATAAATCAAGCCAAGGGAGCGCCTGGATCTTTAGGAAGAACGGTGGAGACGGCGGTGTCGGCTGGAGGAGTGGCCGGCTGGTGAGTCTTGGCCTGGTCGCCGCCGGCGGCAGGCGGAGCATTCGCGCGTGCCTTGTTGCTGGAGGCACGGTCAGGCTGAGGCTGGCCGGCTGCTCTGACATTCGGCTCGGCATCTTCGCCGTCCTCCTCCTCCTCCTCCTCCTCCTCGCCCTCGTCGCTGGAGTCAATCTCCTCCGCCGAGTCCTCGCCATCAGCCGGGTTCAGCCCGAACCAGTCCTCCGGCTGCACGACGTCGTCTTTGTTCACCTCAGGAGCAAAAGCGCTGGTGTCGGTGAAGTCGGCGATCGCCGAAGCACGCTGGATGATAGCCGGCCACACCGCCTCCAGCTCCTCGTCGGCCTCCTGCCTCCAGGTGCGCAGCTGATCCAAGTTCAGTCTAGGGTACCAAGCCCGGACGAACTCTAGCGCCCGTCGAGCACCGGATCGAGCTGCTGAAGCCTTCCAGGCCTCAAGGCGGCCAACGGCTACCTCCAGCCAGTCGGCAGTACGGCTGGGGGTGCGAGGAATTACTTCGCCGGGCCAGAGGGCGGCCAGCACCTGTGCCCCGGCACGCTGAAGCCGCGGAGCATGCGGTAGGCCGGCTGGAGGCGGGCCTCGATCACCAGAAGCTTCTCCTCAAGCGTCCGGTTGGCATCCGGCGTGATCTCAACCCCAGCCTGCTGCCGGGCTTCACGGTGGGCTTTGATGGCTTGGTTGGCAGCAATAGAATGGCCAGGGAAGTACTCTGCACAAAGAAGAAGGAAAGAGAGCAAGTCAGGAGATAAGCTGACTTGCAAAAGACAAGCAAAGAATGAAGAAGAAGGCGGCCTACCATCAATCAGGTCCTCGACACGGCCATAGCCTTCGCTCAGAGCTTGCCTTGCCTCGGCCCATCCCGCCGCCTCGGTCTTGAATTCGGCTTTGAGGGCAGCCTCGCTGTCCTGGGCCGCCTTCAGGGCCGCCTGGTGGCTTTCCTCCTGGTCGGCCAGCCTCTTGGCCAGGCGGTCACGCTCCTGGGCCAAGGCACTGAGCTCATCCTCCTTGGTGCGAAGGGCGGTCTGGGCGACACCCAGCTGCTGCCTCAGGTCGGCATTGGCTCCTGACAGCATGAAAAGAAGAAGTTAAAAAAGAAGTCGGCAAGAAAGATCCGACCCGACTGCTCGGCAGTCGGCCCGAATCTCGGGGACTACACCCAGTGGGTGCGCTGACGCGCCCCCACATGAGATGAAAAGATAGAAACATTCATGCCGGCTCTCCGTTAGATCAGCGGCCCTCTTGTCTGCCTCTCGGACCTGGGAGTTGAAGGTAGCGGCGTGGAGGTTGTGGTAATCCTGCAAACAGGACGAAGAAACAAGCAAGAGCAAGTCAGTAAAACAAGTCTTCGAAGAAGTTCCAAGACGCCTGCTCAGCACCCGGCTCGGAACTCGGGGACTACACCCAGTAGGTGCGCTGACGCGCCCCCACGGAGAGAAATCAAAAACAAGAAAACTCACCCGAACGACCGCCCGCGTCGCGAGAAATTCTCGGGTACATTGTTGCAGCGCGGTGGCTTGGGCCTGAAGCCGGCTACGGACGTCTTGCGCCGCCAAATTCAACGCGGCCGTCCCACCGCCCTGCGTCCACCCTGGCGAGCTAGTGGTGGCCGACTCTAGCTCATGCGACAATGAGCTGGAGGCAGCCGCCCTCTGCTGGTCCGGCTCTGAAGCCGCCCTCGCCGCATGCCGGCGAGCCGGTGACAAGACCACAAGATCCGCCTGCGCAGTTGGCTGCTCAGGCGGCACCTCGGGCTGGCCGCCTTGGCCGGTCCCGGCCGATGGAGGCGGCACCACTCCTCCCTCAGGGACAATTATGTCGCTTCCTCCCTCTCCGTCACCGGTGGGTCGCGGCTGGTCTCCTCCGGAGGGGGCTGCGGAACGTCTGGGGGCGCGGAGCGGAGGGGGATGACGAGCTGCGGAGGCTGGCCTTGCAGGGCCTCCGCCGTCTTCTTCGCGGTCTCGGCCTCCGCCCGGGCCCTGGCCACCGTGTCAGCCTGCGCCTCGACCGATTCCGCCGTCGTCTCCAGGGCCGGCTCGGCGGCAGCTGCCCTTCTCTCCTCTGCCTCCCGCTCCTCCCGCGCCTCCCGCGCGTTCCGCTCCGTCGCCGCCTGAAGATCGGCAAGGGGATCTATGCGACGGGAGCCCGCGGACCCTCCCGCTCCGCCGACTATGGAGGCGGCGGTGGTCCGTTCAAGAGTGAGCGGGGCCCTGTTTGACCAAACGGGAGACAAGACTCAGAAGAACAACAACCGAAGAAAAGAAAGAAAATTGTGTAAAGATCAGAACTTACGCCGAGACCATCTGCGGCTGCTTCACCACTTTGCGGAAGTGGGCCGCCTTCGCGGCCGCCTCGTCCCGCTTGGTTGCCACCGCGGGCACCTTAGGCCTCTTCGGTCGACCGCCGAAGGGAGTTGGTGCCGCTCGACGCTTCATACGCCGCCTCGTGCGGCCGGCCCGCCAGATGGGCCGGCGCCTTGGGGGTCGGACGCCGGCTGGCGGCATGGGGCGGGCTCGGCCTCGTCATCATCGGGCCAGTCTTCGAAGCCGGCTGTGAGGCCGCAGCCGCCTGCCTCGCCGCCGCCTCCCGCCGCGTCCTCGTCCAAAGCGGCCGTCCCCAAGTCGGCGTCGTCAGGATCGTCCGCCGCGCGGTCAGGGGCGAACTCGCGCTCTGGTCCCACAGTCTCGACCGGAGGGTGGAGAAGGGGGTTCTGATTAAGAACAGACCGACTGGTCAAGAGTCGACCAGGAAAAGGATTCAGCAACAAATAAAGAAAGAAAACTTACCATTGGTGGTGGATTGGCACGAGAAAACGGCGCCATGCCATACTGCCAATCCGGCTTGAGCTTGTAGTTGGCGATGTAGTTCACCATGTAAGACACCTCGTCGTGAGGCATCTCCCTGGTGCTGAGCCGGCTTGGGTCGAAGCGGCCGCTCATCTGACAGATCAGATGAGGCCGGACTTGGAGCGGAAGGACTCGGCGCTCGACGAAGACGGCGATCAAGTCGGGCCCGGTCAGGTGGTCCAACTGGATGAGCACCCGAAGTCGGGCGACTGCTCCGGCCCCAGCCGGCGTCAACGACCTGGTCCGGTAGGACCACATGGCCGGCCTCCCAGGCGGCGGGCCGGCTACGTAAGCCGGCAGGTTGACGTAGTCGCCGTTCGGGGCAACATTCTTTACATAAAAGTAAGACCGTTGCCAAAGCTTCACCGACTGGATCAGCGCGATTGAAGGGAAGGGGTTGTCGGCGGTGGACCTCCTCATGGTGATGAAGGCACCGCACGGAGCCGGCACACCAGCCGTGACCGTGCCGAGCTTGGATTGAAAGAACTCCCCCCAGAGCTCGATGGTGGGGAGAACGCCGAGGAAGCCTTCGCACAAAGAGACGAAGGCCGATAGCAGGACCACCGTGTTGGGGGTGAGGTGGTGCGGCTGGAGCTGGTAGAAGTCCAGGAATGCGCGGAAGAAGCCACTGGTGGGGAGGCCGACGCCGCGCATGCAGTGCGAGTAGAAGATGACCCGCTCGCCTTCCTCCGGCGCCGGCGAGATCTCCCTCACTAGCGCGAGGCGGACGTGCATGACATCTTCGCTCGGCAGCCGCCGTGTCTTGTGGAGGAACTCGATGTGGTCGTCGCGGATGGTGGAGCCATCCCAAGAGCTCGACGTCGAAGCCATGGCGGCGAGCACGATCGCGAGAAGCGCCCGGCGCGGAGGCAGCAAGCCTGCGGCACGCTGGGAGGAAGAAGGATGCCGAGGCAGGGGCACAACGAGGAGCTGTCGCGACGAGGCGGAAGAAGAAGGAGGCAGGGCGAGGGCGAGCGTGCGAACTACTGCTGCTCCCCCTTCCCGCCCCTACTTATAGCCTCGCGCGGCGAAGCCGAGGAGGCGAGGCGCGGGGGGCGTGGGATTAACTGTGCCCACTCCCCCACGCCCCGCGATTATCCCGCCTTGATGGCGAGTGAGAACCGCCATCGGAAGACGTGCGGTCGGTTCGGGCCACAAAAGATCCGCGCACGGGCCGAGGCGTGGGAGTGGCGGGCCCCGGCCTGCAACGGCGTCCCGTCGCGCGCGTGGGCTGGCAGGCCCTGCCAGTCGAAGGGTGCCACGTGGCGCGCAGAAGGTGGGCGGTCAGCCCGCTGCTCGGCTGGCGCGCCCGCTGGTTCCCGCCTTCGAATTTGAGAAGGCTTCGCCTAGAAGGCACGCAAGGAAGGAAGGTCGGCTCCTGGCTGCCTGTTCCTAGGATAGGAAGCTGGCCGAGCTTCACGATTTCCTCTTCAGCCGCGAAGCCCAACCAGCTTCGGGGACTACTGTCGGAGTAAATGACCATGAGTAGCCTAACCGGCTCCCTTTGGCCCTCAGAAAAAACAACAAGACGATCGGACCTTGAAGCACCTAAGACATGGGGCCGCCTTCCCCCGGCTGACTATCACCTAGGCCGCCTGGCGGAAGGCGGCCCAGCCATAAAACAACCTTCGGAGGACATCAAGCTCGCGCCGACTCCAAGAAGCCGGCCCACGAAGGACCGGCTCCCCGGAGGCGACCCACGAAGGGCCGACTCCAAGAGGCAAGCGGTTGTACGCCGCCTCCAAAGACCACCACCCATAACGGCGACAGGACAGGGCGTGGCTACAGCAAACCCTGCCACCCCCGAATCCCGGAGAATGCATGGCTACAGTATGCCGTACGGGGCAGCCATCCCCCGTCCGGCGTGGCACTGTTGCCATGAGAGTCATGACGCCATCCACGACGGGTCGCCAGTACGGCCCGCAGGCGGCGGGCCCCTTCGGTCAGAGAGACATCCGAAGGCGGCCCGGCCTCCCCCAGCCGGGCCAGCTTCCAGTAGCCGGCTTGCTCCCCCCCTCGGGGCGCGCGCACCATTAAGCAGATGAGGCACGGTAAGGCTACAGTGGGAGCCCGCAAGGCGGCGGCACTGTAGCCATGCTTACCGTGACAAAGCCCTCGTCATCAGAGGCGAGGCAACAGTAACCAGCCCCCGACAGGACCCCCTGGCAGTGGGGCCGGCCTGTCGGCCAGCGAGCCGACAGCCGGCGGGACCCACCAGTCGGCGGGCCCCAGAAGCCGGCGGAGAAGGCGGCAGTTGTAGACACTGACGGCCTGGGCCCGCACCCAGCCGGATTAACATTGTACCCCCGGGGGGTAGGCCTATATAAACCCCCCAGGACACCCATGCAAAGGGTTGATCTCACAGAGTTTTAGACACCGCCATAGGGAGAGAAGAGAGCTAGCCTTGCCTTTCTTCCTCCTCCCACCGAACAGCTCAAGGAGCATCTTGTAGCTACTTGTTCAGCTAGTGATCATGCGGAGACCCCGCAGAGCAGCAGTAGGGGTGTTATCTCCACGGAGAGCCCCGAAGCTGGGTAAGATTCACCGGCGTGCATGTCTTCGCCTTATCCCGTTTCCAGGCACCGGCGCTGTCTTACTGGCTCCCACAATGATAAGCCATCCGTTGGCATATGTCGCACCTACCACCCGACAACTTCCGGTGTCAGAATATAGTCGTCCAATATATCAATCTTTATGTCTCGACCATTTTGAGACTCCTCGTCATGTCCGTGATCATATCCGGGACTCTGAACTACCTTCGGTACATCAAAACACATAAACTCATAATACCGATCATCACCGAACGTTAACCGTGCGGACCCTACGGGTTCGAGAAATATGTAGACATGAATGAGACACGTCTCCGGTCAATAACCAATAGTGGAACCTGGATGTTCATATTGGCTTCCACATATTCTACGAAGATCTTTATCGGTCAAACCGCATAACAACATACGTTGTTCCCTTTGTCATCGGTATGTTACTTGCCCGAGATTCGATCGTCGGTATCTCAATAGCTAGTTCAATCACGTTACCGGCAAGTCTCTTTACTCGTTCTGTAATGCATCATCCCGTAACTAACTTATTAGTCACATTGCTTGCAAGGCTTGTATTGATGGGCATTATCGAGAGGGCCCAGAGATACTTCTCCGACAATCGGAGTGACAAATCCTAATCTCGATCTATGTCAACTCAACAAACACCATCGAAGACACCTATAGATCACCTTTATAATCACCCAGTTACGTTGTGACGTTTGGTAGCACACAAAGTGTTCCTCCGGTATTCGGGAGTTGCATAATCTCATAGTCATAGGAACATGTATAAGTCATGAAGAAAGCAATAACAACATACTAAACGATCAAGTGCTAAGCTAACGGAATGGGTCAAGTCAATCACATCATTCTCTAATGATGTGATCCCGTTCATCAAATGACAACTCATGTCTATGGCTAGGAAACTTAACCATCTTTGATTAACGAGCTAGTCAAGTAGAGGCATACTAGTGACACTCTGTTTGTCTATGTATTCACACATGTACTAAGTTTCCGGTTAATACAATTCTAGCATGAATAACAAACATTTATCATGATATAAGGAAATATAAATAACAACTTTATTATTGCCTCTAGGGCATATTTCCTTCACTTGTTTCAAACATAATTAACCCTACACATTTTAGTTGACATAGATCAATTCATTACGCTAAAGTCTTTCCCCAATTGTGATCATTATAACTCTAAATTCATTTCTCCAAAGATGATCATTTTACCATTGAAGTGATTCACAACATGACCACTACTACTCCAAAGTCTTTCCCCAAAGTGATCTCTTTTAAGCTAGTCTTGATACTCATATTTTTATTATGATTCACTTTATTGAAAGAAAATACCGGTTCTTTCATGCTCATGTTCGTCGAGCCGACCGAAACGAACAAAAAGCGGACAAAACCTGCGTCCATTTGCGTCGGCCGGTTGGAGTTGGCATAAGAGTGATAAGCAACACAAGGATGAGTCTACAACTAGCCTTAAACAAACACCATTTGCCCGAGCGTAGGCATGACGTCAACAAGCCATAAGATTACAAGCCCAATTCCGTCGTACCAACCGCCACTTAGGCCATATGAGGAGGGCCATGGGGTGGGAAAGCATGAACCATGGGGGAGTAGGAAGCACACGCAGGCAACGAAGACGACAACGTCCACGACAAATGACCAGTGGCAAAACCGCCACACACGACCACACCACCATAAGCTAAAGACATCTAGACTCTCAAAGGCCAGCAAGGCGGCAACAACCATTGACCAAGGCCAACTGATGGACATAGACAAACGATAGGAGGCAAGCACAATAGATCTAAGGGAACTATAGTTAGGGAAGAGATATGATGGGACAACTAGAGGACGGGAGCACACTGTGAAACAACGAGAAGCATGACCACACATCCCATCTCCATCGCCGACGCCAGAATCCACTACAGCAGCACATGACTAGGACCCGAAACGAAGCACGAGGGAATGCCTCATCATCACCATCCCCAATGGCCACGAGGGCTTTGCCTTTGTCAACAGCAACCTCGAGCAACACCAATGTTTGGGAAACTGTGAAGAAGGCCGACAACATCTAGCTCCAACACCCATGTTTGGGAAACTGTGGAGAAGGCCGACAACATCTAGCTCTATAAGGGCGACCCAAAGGTTGGAAGGGGTGCCTTCCTTGGTGCTCATAGTGTGGAAGAAACCAGCGGTTGCCATCCCCGCATCTCCGTCCACTTCCACTTCGTTGATAATTCTGAAATTTGTTATGGTTCTTGCAAATTTATTGTGCATTTTGTGTTCGGCTGCTCGGGGTTCAACACATGATTACCATCTACCAATCACATTTCCATTGCATCCAAATGGCTGGCGGATTACAACAATAATGTCCCCAATTACTTGTTTTAGATTTGATTAGATACAGATGAATTCCATATACAACCGTTTCTTTATGGCTCCTTACCATTACGGATTATCCAAACGGGGCCCTCATATTTTTCAAGACACCCGTCAGTACAGATAGCCGTGACCTCATCTCTGTCGTTGGTGAAGAAATGACTACCAGTTCTGTGAGTCCTGGGACAGCGACGAGGGGCGAAGAACTCCCCTGGCTCCAAATCGGAGAACTGGGTGAGCCCCTTGGTGTAGCTCCTACCCGATTTGTTGAACTCGTAGACATGCCGCGCCTTGAACTTGAAACGACCAAATCGCCGAGTCATCTCGTCGTGGTCGCGCGCCATTCCATGGAAGCGGCACCACCGCTCGTACAGAGCCCACAGGGTTTCATCCGACGCGAGGTCCTTCTCGTCGAAGTAGGGTACGGTGTCCGGGTCTTGCGTTATCACAGAAACGAAAACTGTAATGTGTGCTGACAACCAAGATGTGTAAAGAATACCGAGATTGATTGATTACCAGGGCGGAACTCATCCTCGAGGTCATCTGGTGCGTCGCCGACAGTCAAAGGGGAGTCCTCACCGGAGGGGAGGGTAGCGATGGTGCGCCGGAGGAAGAAGTCCGAGGGGCTGGTTGAGGCGGCGGCGGAGTTTGGGGATCTAAGTAAGGGCCGCGTCCGGGCGGTTATGGTGGTATCTCCAGTGAGATCGCGGCCGGGTAAGCGAAGAGCGAAGCGGCCGGACTTGGTGGTTCTCCAAGCGGCCCGTGAGAGCCTTAATGCGACGGACGCCATAGCAGGTCCTAAGGAGAAGGTGCGGGATAGATCTAGAGTTGTGGAGGCGGGTTGTTTTTTTTTTTTTTAGCATAATCTGTATCCTTTATTAAACGTGGACAGTCATCGGAATACAGATAATATCGGGCAAAGATGTAAGCCACACATGGCACCCGGGAGGGAGGGATGCTGCAGCCTTAGCTAAAGCATGAGCCTCTCCATTATGTTTTCTACTCTCATGTATAAACTCTACTTCCCTAAAAACTCTCCTCTGGTGCTTGATATCTTGCAGAATTGGGAAGAACTTGCATGGATTGTCATCCTTGATCCTTGTTACCACTTCACAGCAATCGGTGGCCAAACATATGGACTGGAGTTGTAAATCTGCAGCAAGTGCTAGCGCTTCGCTGCATGCTTGTGCTTCGAGGATCACCGGATCCACAATGCCTTCGACAATGATCGCTGAAGCCCCCAGATAGGTCCCGTTTTTATCTCGGCAAACTGCTGCCGAAGCGCCCTTGTCGCCAATCTTGGAGAAGCCGCCATCAGCATTAATTTTGGTGTCATGCAGTTCTGGCGCTAACCATGCAGACTGCCTCGGCTGCACTGAGTCCTTTATTACATGCGGGTCCCTGGGCATTGCATGCATGCCCCTGGATATTGCATGCAAGTCCTTCGATTGCGCATGCAGGTCCTTTGTGCGCGCCCCCCTTTCAGGTAGTTGATCAAGCTCCGCCATGAACTTGGTGATGAAAACATGGGTACTGAGGGGGCTCTGGAACTGCTCGTCATGGATAGCACGGCGCCTCGCCCACCAGATTGCCCACATCGTGACAAGCACCCGCGCCAAATCCACCGTGGGGAGGGTATCCACTAACCAAAACATCCATAGTTTAGCATCATCTGTCCGGTTAGAGATGATTGTTTCCGTTATTTCCTCATCCGCGAGAGCCCATACACATCGGGCCATATGACAGTCGAAAAGAGCGTGACGCCATGTATCCACCGCCGCGTGACAGATCGAGCATGCAGCGGAGTCGGCCATACTTCGGTGATGTCGAACAGCCCCCGTGGGTATAGAGGTTTTGGCAAGTCTCCACGCAAAGACACGAACTTTGGAGGGAACCGCAGCGCCCCAAAGTCTAGCCCATGAGCGGCCATCAGCTGTGATATTGGAGTGGCCATCATTATGCTCCAGCCAATCTGTATGTTGTTGTTTTGTCGCTGCTAGCAGTTTGTACGCTGAACTCACAGTGAAAATCCCTCTTCTGTCGTAGTGCCATGACCAGAAATCTGCCTGAACCTTGCTGCTAAGGGGAATGTTGAGGATTGACTCCACGTCCATTGGGAACAGATGTTCATCAAGCAAAGCACGGTCCCAGGTGTGGGTGATCTGGTTTATGAGTTCTGATACCTGTTGAGGAGGGTTCTGAGATTTTGGGCAAACTGGCCGGAGTTTGAAGTCACGGGGTATCCAGTTCTCGTGCCAAATGTTGGTACTGTCCCCCGTTCCGATGCGTTTCAGGAGGCCGAGTTTTAGTGCATCCCGCCCCTCAACAATCGAACGCCAAACTTGTGATGGGTTCCTCCCTACTTCTGCGTCCAGAATTGAAGAAGAAGGATAATACACCGCTCGCAGAATCCTAGCACTGAGGGAGTCTGGCTGGGTCAAAAGCCTCCAAGCCTGTCTGGCAAGTAAAGCCAAGTTGAAGAGCTCAATGTCTCGAAAGCCCATGCCACCCATGTTCTTCGGTTGTGACATAACTTCCCATGAAACCCAGGCAGTCCTTCTCTCTCCTTTCTTAGATCCCCACCAGAATTTTCGCAACAAACCGTTAATATGCTGACAAAGGCCTCGAGGCAGTTTGAAGCAGGCCATGGAGTAAGTGGGAATCGCCTGAGCAACTGATTTGATCAAACTTCCTTGCCGCCAACAGATAAGGCCTTCTCCATCCAACCTTGCACCTGCTTCCATATGCGATCCTTGAGATATTTGAAAGCCCCTTCCTTTGCTCTTCCCGCATCAGCTGGAAGGCCAAGGTATTTGTCTGACAATTTTTCATTCTGCACCTGAAGAGTTTGCATCACCTGTTGCTTCAGAGACTCTGCACAGCCCTTGCTAAAAAAGATTGATGACTTGTCCTTGTTAATGCGCTGGCCAGAAGCTTCACAGTAGCGTTGCAACAAAGAATCCACCCGCATTGCCATCTCAGGTGTGGCATCAAAAAACAAGAGGCTATCGTCCGCAAATAATAAATGATTTACCTCCGGATCACCCTCCGCAACTTTGATTCCCCGTATACTCTCATTCGGAGCAACCGACTTGAGCAAGCATGAGAGGCCCTCGGCGGCCAGCAAAAATAGATATGGAGATATCGGGCCACCTTGCCTGAGTCCTCGTGATGGGCTGAAATCATCTTGCTTTGCACCATTAAAAACAACAGAGAAAGAAACTGAGGTGACACATCTCATGACAATCTCTGTGAACCGTGCACTAATGCCAAGTTTTAGCATCACCTTTTCAAGATAGTTCCACTCAATTCTATCATATGCTTTCATCATATCAAGCTTCAAAGCACAAAATCTGTTACCCTTTACCTTCCGCGTTTTCATGTAGTGGAGACATTCATAGGCAAAGATGAAATTATCCGTGATAAGCCGTCCCGGTACAAATGCTGATTGTTCCTCAGAGATGATTTCGGGGAGAATGAGCTTGAGCCGATTAGCCAAAACCTTAGATGCAATCTTGAAGATCACATTGCAGAGACTTATCGGTCTAAACTGTCCTAAATTTTTTGGACTTGCAATTTTTGGGATTAAAACAATGAATGTTTTGTTTATCTCCTCCGGGGAATCCTCACCCTTTAGAACACGTAGCACCATATCAGTTACCTCATCACCGCACAACTCCCAGTGCCTCTGAAAGAAGTGTGCCGGAAAGCCGTCAGGCCCTGGAGCCTTGGTAGGGAACATTTGGAATAAAGCCGCTTTCACTTCGGTGTTTGTGTATCGAGCGTTGAGCATGTCATTCATGGCACCATCCACCCTGGTCGGTATATGGGAGAGCACTTCCTCAATCCCAATAGTATTTTCAGAGGCATAAAGATTACCGTAAAAGCTCGTTGCCATGTTTGCCATCTCTTGCTCATCTGTACAAATCGTGCCATCCGCTCGTTGCAATTCGCTGATACGGTTGCGTGTCTTTCGAGCACTAGCTTTGCGGTGAAAAAATTTGGTGTTATTGTCTCCCTCCGCCAGCCACTGAATTCGGGCCCGTTGACGCCACATGATTTCCTCGCGCAAACACAGCTCCGCCATACGGGCTGCGACTCGCTCTTCTTCCTGTAATGGTCCTGTGCGGTTTGGCAATGCACGCAGTTCCGCAAGTTTTGTGCGCAGTGAACGCAGCTCTGTTCTTACAGCCCCAAAAGTGGTACGGCCCCACTGGAGAAGGTGCGGGATAGATCTAGAGTTGTGGAGGCGGGTTGTAGGTCGCAAAGAATATATCCCGCAATACAGACCGCGGCCCATTGAGCACAGCAGATGGGGCGATTTTCTTAGGCAAGACTATACGCCATTTTCTATTCCGCGCCCTCAGCGTCAGTTATTTTAGGCAAACTCGCAAAGCGTCACATTTACAGGGACGAAGAAAAAATCTTTAAGGTGACCTGACTAAACATGGCGGCCGGTCCTTAGAGTTAAAGTATGCTTCGTTAGTTTGTGGGCCTCGATATTCGAGGTTCTAAACTCATGACTAATGAACAAGAGATAAAATTGCTAGAGTGCTCCTTGATCTCATGCACCACTGCTCCATAAGACGACGATTTCCCTCTCTGAATTGCTTCAACCGTTAACTTGCAAATGAATGCCACAATTATTTTTTTTTTGAATATAGATATCATCTGCTAGGGCTAGTGCTTCTCTTATTGTCAAGCTTTCCAACACTTCGGCTCGCTGAAAATGATTGCAGATGCACCCTGAAAGACGCCCTCAGCGCCAGTTAAATGGCAGTTCACCAACCGAATCATAGCCCCCTTCCACCTGGGCTCGGCCCATTTATTTATTTTTCTTTCTCGACAGCAAGGGCAACCCAAACACGGGACCTCCTAATCAGCACAAGAGCTATTTATCGCATTACGCGAGAGTAGAGTATAGTCTCGCGTCGACGTTTTCTGTTTCAGCTCGTTACTTCTTCGTGCCTCTCTTCTCCTCCTCTTATCGTCTCGGCCAAGTACCTCCTCCTCATCACCATCTTCTCCTGGTGCTCGTCTTCTCATCTCGCACAGCCGTGGCACCGACGGTTGGTCTCCACCGTGCTCGTCTTCTCCTCTCGCATAGCCGTGGCGGCTTGTATATGTCGCAAAGAATATATCCTGCAATACAGACCGCGGCCCATTGAGCACAGCAGACGGGGCAATTTTCTTGGGCGAGACTATACGCCATTTCCTATTCCGCGCCCTCAGCGCCAGTTAAAGGACAATTCACCAACCGACTCATAGCCCCCTTCCACCTGGGCTCGGCCAATTTCTTTGTTTTTCTTTCTCGACGCTAGGGGCAACGCAAACACAGGACCTCCCAATCGGCGCTTACAGCGTCGGCTAGCGCTCTGGTGCTCGCACACGGTGCGTAGCGGGCCGTCCCAATCAACCTGTGGAGAAAAACAAACGCGAGAGAAAAAGTTTATGCGAAGTGGGAATTGATCTGCTGGCCTAAGTCGAGTGCTTCAAGAATTACCAATAGACCAGGCTCACTTTGTTGGCTATGATCAGGAAATAATCCTCTTTGACCCCTCTCTTAGTACAAACTTCAACATATAGTCAGCTTTGTTCACGTTGATTAATATAAAAAAGAAAAAATCACAAAAAATTAAAAATATTATGAATTAAGAAAAGTTCACGGAGTTTGAAAAAAGTTTCATGGAAGTTGAAAAAGTTTATCGAATTTAAAAAAAGAATAATTGATTTTGGAAAAAATTCATAGAATTTGAAAAAATCATCAAATATAAAAAAGTTCGTCAATTTTGAAAAAAACTTCATTGATTTTTCTAAAAAATTTCATCGAATTTAAAAAACATTCACAAAACTGAAAAATAGTTCAACAATTTGAAAAAAAGTTCATCAAATTTAAAAAATTGCATCTATTTAAAGAAAATATGACATGTTTTCAAACAATTCATCGAACCATGAAAAATAAGAAGAAAAAACAGAAAACAAAAAAGGAGAAAACAAAAAGGAAAAACAGGTAAAAGGAAAAAGGGAAAAGAAAGAATAACAGATAGAAAAAGTTCAATCTTACGAGATCCCACGTGGTGGCTTTGCGGATTAAAACACAGAAGAAAGAAAATGCTAGACGGGCTGGCCCAGCACGGAGGAGCTTCACGCGCCTGTTTGCAAACGGACGCTGAAGCCCCAAATAGGATCCACCCGCAAACAAGCTACACCGTTTGATCTTTTGAAAGAGACCCAACCAATTTTGTGAAGCCTCCGGTTGGTTTAGGAAAGCTTCTAATCAGTTTTGAAAAATAATTCAAGGATTTAAAAATCATGGATTTGGAAAATAATTCACCGTTTAAAAAAAAGTTCACGAATTTCAAAGAAAATTAACCGATATTGAAAAAAAGTTCATAAATTAGGGACAAGTTTGTGGAATTCAATATAATCATCATTTTGAAAAATTTCGTGGATTTGAAATTTGTTGATGAATTTGAAAAATTTCGCATGTTTAAAAAATGCTTCATGATTATGAAGAAATTTCATGCATATAAAAATAAATAAAGGAGAATGGAAAAATAAATAATAAATTTAAACAATAAAATAAAAACCATCCAAAAACCCAAAACAAGAAATAAATCAGTCCGAAGCTATTAGAAGTGCTTGGGTCTCAACTGTATCTTCAGGAAAACATGTTGCAACAGAATTGAACCCACCAGGCCATCTCACACGCTTGTGCAAACTTACTTTGTTTTTTTCCTTTATTTTGTTCTACAGTTTGGTTTGTTCTTTTCTTGTTTCTTTTTTTATTTTCTTAAAAGCATGGTTTCATAAAAAATGCGAACCTTTTTTACAAAATCGATGAACCTTTTTATAATTATATAAACTAGTTTTCAAGTTTGATGACTTTTTTAAAATCAGGTGAACTTTTTCTCCTAAATCGATGAACCTATGAAGTATTTTTCAAATTCGTTGAATTATTTTAAAATCTAATGAACTTTTCGTAAAATTGATGAATCAAATTCTATGTTTTTTTAGAAAAAATTGACGACCTTTTTTCAAAATTGATAAACTTTTTGGAAATTCAATGAACCTTTTTCATCTTTGATGAACTTTGTTCGAAATTGGTGAACTTATTTCAGTGTTGTTTTTTTTTCAAATTCATGAACTTTTTTTGATTGTGTGAACTTTTTGAAATTTTTTGAACTTTTTTGAATACTTGAACTTTTTTAGAGGTAGGAAATGGAAAAGCTGGCGAAAGGATTAGCAGGGCGGGGAAGGGTGTTGGTGTCTGAATGTCGCAGCATTTTTTGAAAATTCCCCGCCCAAATGTAAAATCACACAAAGGAATGAAAAGAAAAAGAAAACTTGTGCTCTTGATTGACCTGGGATTTATTATGGTCAATTTATTTTCTCATGTTAAGTTGGATGGAATTATTTTAAATAAATCTTTACTTTTTTCCAATTTTGGTGAACTTTTTTGCATGTTCATGAACTTCTTTTGAAATCTGTGAATCCGTGAACTATCAAATTTGGTTCATATTTTCTTTTAAAAATCATGTTTTTCATAAAAGCAAATACTTTGAAAATCTAAACGTGTAGTGTAATGTGCAATAAATAGCATGTCTACTGTTGTTTTTAAGAGGTCCGCGCTGTACATTATCTCTGGCACTTAGTAGCTCCATTGGTTTGCATGATGCCTAGAAGAGCGCAACGGCCTGAGATTGTATCCTCGGTCAGACCATTTTTTGGGGCGTCTTCGCGCTGCGCTGCGCGTTGGTAGGTTGGCCCACCGGAGGGGCAGTAAGCGCCAATTACAATCCGCCCCGCTGAAGGCGCGGAATAGAAGCTCCCCTTTAACTGGCTCTGAGGGCGCAGAATAGGAAATAGCCTCCTCTTTGTCGCTTAACGCTTGTCGCTCGGATCATAGTCGGAATCGCCTACAAACAGCATACTAGCGGGCTGGCTCATTAGGCCTTGTACAATGCTAGATTCTTAAAGAGATGCTTCAGAAAATAAAACGAATTTTCCTGAAGCACCAGTGCTTATTTCTACAGGAAAGATGCCTAACTAAGCGTCTACCTTTTTTTACAAATAAGCACCGGTGCTTAGAGAAAGTTTGGTTTATTTTTCTAAGCATCTCGCTTAAGCACCTTGCATTGTACAAGGCCTTAGAGTGATAGTCGCCGCTGCTTGTAGCCATTAGTGTACGTTTGATCGGAGTGTTTTTTTGGTTTTCTTGTTCTATTTTCTTTGTTCTCATGGATTTCTTTGGTTTTTCTTTTTTCACTCATTCTTATTTTGGGCTTTTTGTTTTCTCATTGCTTTTTCTTAGGCTTTTTTTACTTTGGTTTTCTTTGTTTTCTCATTCTTTCTTCATTATGTACTTTTTTGTTTCTTTCTTAGTTCTCTTCATTTTCTTCGCTTTTTCTTTTCCTTTGTCTCTATATTTTTATTTTTTTGTGGCTTCTATTGGTTCTCTTTTTCATTAACTCTTGTCTACTTTTTTCTCAGTATACAATATACTCTTTTAGAGCACGAGTGAAATATTTTTCTGATACACTTTGAAATCTTTTGAAACACATAAACATATTTTCTTTAAATACATGTTTTGAACACTTTTTCTGAATACATAGTAACATTTTACAGATACGAGTTATACATTTTTAAATGGAAATAAACATATTTTTAGATTACATGATCATTTTCTTACATTCTATACTTGAATGCGTCTCGATTTCATGTTTTTTTATCAACACGGGAAAACAGTCGAATGGCTATGATCTTATGGAAGATGTTATAGTAAAAGCTATGGAGGAAAAACTTGGATTATTTATTGCTTTTCTTCTTGGCTACCATTGGTCTTTGCACCAATGTTGCAGTTGGTCTCTTTAAACAGTTGACTATACTTCCATTTTATGTTTCATATGGTTCATTTAGTTTTGAAGTTGTAATTGGTCAGTTGGTCTCTTGAAAGTGTTTATTTGACTTCTATTTTATGTTTCACATAATTCGCTTAACTTCCTGACTTCAGTTGGACTATGCGCCAATTGGCGCAACGATTCATCAATTGATCCTATAAACCTCGCTATGCTACCCGCATAGCTGAGGCATTTGCGTCCGGGGATGAATCCGGCTCGCACATTTTGCCTCGCTGTCAAAATTCAGCCCTTCCACTTTGGTGACGCACATAAGAGACATAACTATTAACGAAGCAAGGCCCTTCCAGTCACGCAGATGTGGTCACACAAAAAATGCCCGGTTCCGTGGCACTATGAACTGACCAGTGATGAGGGTTTAATCAAATGAACTTGTTTCAAACATAATTAACCCTACACATTTTAGTTGACCTAGATCAATTCATTCACGCTAAAGTCCTTCCCCAATCGTGATCATTATAACTCTAAAGTCATTTCTCCGAAGATGATCATTTTACCATTGAAGTGATTCACAACATGACCACTACTACTCTAAAGTCTTTCCCCCAAAGTGATCTCTTCAAAGCTAGTTTTGATACTCATACTTTTATTATGATTCTCTTTATTGAAAGAAAATATCGGTTCTTTCATGCTCATGTCCGTCGAGCTGACCCAAACGAACGAAAAGCGGATAGAAACCACGTCCATTTGTATCCGCCGGTTGGAGTTGGCATAAGAGTGACAAGTCTACAACTAGCCTTAAATGAACACCATTTGCACGAGCGTAGGCACAACGTCAACAAGCCATAAGATCACAAGCCCAATTCCGCCGTACCAACTGTTGGAGAACGTTGCAGAAAATAAAAAAATTCTACGCTTCACCAAGATCAACCTATGGAGTCATCTAGCAACGAGAGAGAGAGGAGTGCATCTACATACCCTTGTAGATCGCGCGCGGAAGCGTTCAAGAGAACGGGGTTGAGGGTGTCGTACTCGTCGTGATCCAAATCACCGGAGATCCTACCGCCGAACGGACGACACCTCCGCGTTCAACACACGTACGGTTGGGAAGACGTCTCCTCCTTCTTGATCCAGCAAGGGGGAAGGAGAGGTTGATGGAGATCCAGCAACACGACAAGGTGGTGGTGGATGCAGCAGCGTTCTCGGCAGGGCTTCGCCAAGCACAGCAAGATGGAAAGGTGTCACGGGAGGGAGAGGGAGGCACCAGGGGCTAGGGTGTGGCTGCCCTCCCTCCCCCCACTATATATAGGGCCCCTAGGGGGGCGCCGGCCCTAGGAGATCCAATATCCAAGGGGCGGCGGCGGCCAAGGGGGTGGCTTGCCCCCCAAGGCAAGTGAGGCGCCCCCACCCCTAGGGTTTCCAACCCTAGGCGCAGGGGGGCCCAAGGGGGGGCGCACCAGCCCACTAGGGGCTGGTTCCCCTCCCACCTCAGCCCATGGGGCCCTCCGGGATAGGTGGCCCCACCCGATGGACCCCCGGGACCCTTCCGGTGGTCCCGGTACAATACCGGTGACCCCCGAAACTTTCCCGATGGCCGAAACTGAACTTCCTATATATAAATCTTCACCTCCGGACCATTCCGGAATTCCTCGTGACGTCCGGGATCTCATCCGAGACTCCGAACAACTTTCGGGTTACTGCATACTAATATCTCAACAAACCTAGCGTCACCGAAACTTAAGTGTGTAGACCCTACGGGTTCGGGAGACATGCAGACATGACCGAGACGCCTCTCCTGTCAATAACCAACAGCGGGATCTGGATACCCATGTTGGCTCCCACATGCTCCTCGATGATCTCATCGGATGAACCACGATGTCGAGGATTCAATCAATCCCGTATACAATTCCCTTTGTCAATCGGTATGTTACTTGCCCGAGATTCGATCATCGGTATCCCAATACCTCGTTTAATCTCGTTACCGGCAAGTCACTTTACTCATACCGTAATGCGTGATCCCGTGACCAGACACTTGGTCATGTTGAGCTCATTATGATGATGCATTACCGAGTGGGCCCAGAGATACCTCTCCGTTATACGGAGTGACAAATCCCAGTCTCGATTCGTGCCAACCCAATAGACACTTTCGGAGATACCCGTAGTGCACCTTTATAGTCATCCAGTTACGTTGTGACGTTTGGCACACCCAAAGCACTCCTACGGTATCCGGGAGTTGCACAATCTCATGGTCTAAGGAAATGATACTTGACATTTGAAAAAGCTCTAGCGAAATGAACTACACGATCTTGTGCTATGCTTAGGATTGGGTCTTGTCCATCACATATTCTCCTAATGATGTGATCCCGTTATCAATGACATCCAATGTCCATAGTCAGGAAACCATGACTATCTGTTGATCAACGAGCTAGTCAACTAGAGGCTTACTAGGGACATGTTGTGGTCTATACATTCACACATGTATTACGATTTCCAGATAACACAATTATAGCATGAACAATAGACAATTATCATGAACAAGGAAATATAATAATAACACTTTTATTATTGCCTCTAGGGCATATTTCCAACAGTCTCCCACTTGCACTAGAGTCAATAATCTAGTTACATTGTGATGAATCGAACACCCATAGCGTTCTGGTGTTGATCATGTTTTGCTCTAGGGAGAGGTTTAGTCAACGGATCTGCTACATTCAGGTCCGTATGTACTTTACAAATATCTATGTCTCCATCTTGAACATTTTCATGAATGGAGTTGAAGCGATGCTTTATGTGCCTGGTCTTCTTGTGAAACCTGGGCTCCTTGGCAAGTGCAATAGCTCCAGTGTTGTGACAGAAGAGTGTGATCGGCCCCGACACATTGGGTATGACTCCTAGGTCGATGATGAACTCCTTCACCCAGATTGCTTCATGCGCTGCCTCCGAGGCTGCCATGTACTCCGCTTCACATGTAGATCCCGCCACGACGCTTTGCTTGCAACTGCACCAGCTTACTACCCCACCATTCAAAATATACACGTATTCGGTTTGTGACTTAGAGTCATCCAGATCTGTGTCGAAGCTAGCATCGACGTAACCCTTTACGACGAGCTCTTCGACACCTCCATATACGAGAAACATATCCTTAGTCCTTTTCAGGTACTTTAGGATGTTCTTGACCGCTTTCCAGTGTTCCATGCCGGGATTACTTTGGTACCTTCCTACCAAACTTATGGCAAGGTTTACATCAGGTCTGGTACAGGTCATGGCATACATGATAGACCCTATGGCTGAGGCATAGGGGACGACACTCATCTTTTCTCTATCTTCTGCCGTGGTCGGACATTGAGCCGAGCTCAATTTCACACCTTGCAACACAGGCAAGAACCCCTTCTTGGACTGATCCGTATTGAACTTTTTCAATATCTTATCAAGGTATGTGCTTTGTGAAAGACCTATGAGGCGTCTCGATCTATCTCTATAGATCTTGATGCCTAATATGTAAGCAGCTTCTCCAAGGTCCTTCATTGAAAAACACTTATTCAAGTAGGCCTTAATGCTGTCCAAAAGTTCTATATCATTTCCCATCAAAAGTATGTCATCCACATATAATATGAGAAATGCCACAGAGCTCTCACTCACTTTCTTGTAAACGCAGGCTTCTTCATAAGTCTGCATAAACCCAACCGCTTTGATCATTTCATTAAAATGAATGTTCCAACTCCGAGATGCTTGCAGCAGCCCATAGATGGAGCACTGGAGCTTGCATACCTTGTTAGCATTCTTAGGATCGACAAAACCCTCTGGCTGCATCATATACAGTTCTTCTTTAAGATGGCCATTAAGGAATGCCGTTTTGACGTCCATTTGCCATATCTCATAATCATAGTATGCGGCAATTGCTAACATGATTCGGACGGATTTCAGCTTCGCTACGGGTGAGAAAGTCTCATCGTAGTCAACCCCTTTAACTTGTCGATAACCCTTAGCGACAAGTCGAGCTTATAGATTGTAACATTACCATCCGCGTCCGTCTTCTTCTTAAAGATCCATTTGTTTTCTATCGCTCGCCGATCATCGGGCAAGCCTGTCAAAGTCCATACTTTGTTTTCATACATGGATCCTATCTCGTATTGCATGGCTTCAAGCCATTTGTTGGAATCTGGGCCCGCCATTGCTTCTTCATAGTTCGAAGGTTCACCGTTGTCTAACAACATGATTTCCAGGACAGGGTTGCCATACCACTCTGGTGTGGAACGTGTCCTCGTGAACCTACGAAGTTCAGTAGAAACTTGATCCGAAGTACCTTGATCATCATCATTAATTTCCTCTCTAGTCGGTGCAGGCACCACAGAAACATCTTCCAGAGCTGCGTACCGGTTCAAGAGGTAGTACTTCATCAAGTTCCACTTTCCTCCCACTTACTTCTCTCGAGAGAAACTCTTTCTCCAGAAAGGACCCGTTCTTGGCAACAAAGATCTTGCCTTCGGATCTGAGGTAGAAGGTATACCCAATGGTTTCCTTAGGGTATCCTATGAAGACGTATTTTTCCGACTTGGGTTCGAGCTTTTCAGGTTGAAGTTTCTTGACATAAGCATCGCGTCCCCAAACTTTTAGAAACGATAGCTTAGGTTTCTTCCCAAACCATAATTCATACGGTGTCGTCTCAATGGATTTAGATGGTGCCCTATTTAAAGTGAATGTAGTTGTCTCTAGAGCGTATCCCCAAAATGATAGCGGTAAATCGGTGAGTGACATCATAGATCGCACCATATCCAATAGAGTGCGATTACGATGTTCGGACACACCATTATGCTAAGGTGTTCCAGGCGGCGTGAGTTGTGAAACGATTCCACATTTCCTTAAGTGCGTACCAAATTCGTGACTTAAATATTCTCCCCCATGATCTGATCGTAAGAACTTTATCTTTCGGTCACGTTGATTCTCTACCTCATTCTGAAATTCCTTGAACTTTTCAAAGGTCTCAGACTTGTGTTTCATTAAGTAGACATACCCATATCTACTCAAGTCGTCAGTGAGAGTGAGAACATAACGATATCCTCCGCGAGCCTTAACGCTCATTGGACCGCACACATCAGTATGTATGATTTCCAATAAGTTGGTTGCTCGCTCCGTTGTTCCGGAGAACGGAGTCTTGGTCATTTTTCCCATGAGGCATGGTTCGCATGTGTCAAACAATTCATAATCGAGAGACTCTAAAAGTCCATCAGCATGGAGCTTATTCATGCGCTTGACACCAATGTGACCAAGGCGGTAGTGCCACAAGTATGTGGGACTATCGTTATCAACCTTACATCTTTTGGTATTCACACTATGAATATGTGTAACATCACGTTCGAGATTCATTAAGAATAAACCATTGACCAGCGGGGCATGACCATAAAACATATCTCTCATATAAATAGAACAACCATTATTCTCGGATTTAAATGAGTAGCCATCTCACATTAAACGAGATCCAGATACAATGTTCATGCTCAAAGCTGGCACTAAACAACAATTACTGAGGTTTAAAACTAACCCCGTAGGTAAATGTAGAGGTAGCATGCCGACGGCGATCACATCGACCTTGGAACCATTCCCGACGTGCATCGTCACCTCGTCCTTCGCCAGTCTCCCCTTATTCCGTAGCTCCTGCTTTGAGTTACAAATATGAGCAACCGCACCGTTATCAAATACCCAGGAGCTACTACGAGTGCTGCTAAGGTACACATCAATAACATGTATATCACATATACCTTTGGTGTTGCCGGCCTTCTTGTCTGCTAAGTACTTGGGGCAGTTCCGCTTCCAGTGACCACTTCCCTTGCAATAAAAGCACTCAGTCTCAGGCTTGGGTCCATTCTTTCACTTCTTCCCGGCAACTGGCTTACCGGGTGCGGCAACTCCCTTGCCGTCTTTCTTGAAGTTCTTCTTATCCTTGCCTTTCTTGAACTTAGTGGTTTTATTCACCATCAACACTTGATGTTCCTTTTTGATCTCTACCTCCGCTGATTTCAGCATTGAATACACCTCAGGAATGGTCTTTTCCATTCCCTGCATATTGAAGTTCATCACAAAGCTCTTGTAGCTCGATGGAAGCGACTCAAGGATTCTGTCAATAACCGCGTCATCCGGGAGATTAACTCCCAGCTGAGTCAAGCGGTTGTGCAACCCAAACATTTTGAGTATGTGCTCACTGACAGAACTATTTTCCTCCATCTTACAACTGAAGAACTTGTCGGAGACTTCATATCTCTCGACCCGGGCATGAGCTTGGAAAACCATTTTCAGCTCTTCGAACATCTCATATGCTCTGTGTTGCTCAAAACGCTTTTGGAGCCCCGGTTCTAAGCTGTAAAGCATGCCGCACTGAACGAGGGAGTAATCATCAGCACGAGACTGCCAAGCGTTCATAACGTCTTGGTTCTCTGGGATGGGTGCTTCACCTAGCGGTGCTTCTAGGACATAATCTTTCTTTGCAGCTATGAGGATGATCCTCAGGTTCCGAACCCAGTCCGTATAGTTGCTGCCATCATCTTTCAGCTTGGTTTTCTCTAGGAACGCGTTGAAGTTGAGGGCAACATTAGCGTGGGCCACTTGATCTACAAGGCATATTGTAAAGATTTTAGGCTAAGTTCATGATAATTAAGTTCATCTAATCAAATTATTCAATGAACTCTCACTCAGACAGACATCCCTCTAGTCATCTAAGTGAAACATGATCCGAGTCAACTAGGCCGTGTCCGATCATCACGTGAGACGGACTAGTCATCATCGGTGAACATCTTCATGTTGATCGTATCTTCTATACGACTCATGCTCAACCTTTCGGTCTTCCGTGTTCTGAGGCCATGTCTGTACATGCTAGGCTCGTCAAGTCAACCTAAGTGTATTGCGCGTGTAAATCTGGCTTACACCCGTTGTATTCGAATGTTAGGATCTATCATACCCGATCATCACGTGGTGCTTCGAAACAACGAACCTTCGCAACGGTGCACAGTTAGGGGGAACACTTTCTTGAAATTATTGCGAGGGATCATCTTATTTTAGCTACTGTCGTTCTAAGCAAATAAGATGTAAAACATGATAAACATCACATGCAATCAAATAATGACATGATATGGCCAATATCATATTGCTCCTTTGATCTCCATCTTCGGGGTGCCATGATCATCTTCATCACGGGCATGACACCATGATCTCCATCATCGTGTCTTCATGAAGTTGTCACGCCAACGATTACTTCTACTTCTATGGCTAACGCGTTTAGCAATAAAGTAAAGTAATTTACATGGCGTTATTCAATGACACGCAGGTCATACAAAAAAATAAAGACAACTCCCATGGCTCCTGCCGGTTGTCATACTCATCGACATGCAAGTCGTGATTCCTATTACAAGAACATGATCAATCTCATACATCACATATATCATTCATCACATCCTTTTGGCCATATCACATCACAAGGCATATGCTGCAAAAACAAGTTAGACGTCCTCTAATTGTTGTTGCACGTTTTTACGTGGCTTCTATAGGTTTCTAGCAAGAAAGTTCCTTACCTACGTAAAACCACAACATGATATGCCAATTTCTATTTACCCTTCATAAGGACCCTTTTCATCGAACCCGCTCCAACTAAAGTGGGAGAGACAGACACCCGCTAGCCACCTTATGCAACTAGTGCATGTCAGTCGGTGGAACCTGTCTCACGTAAGCGTACGTGTAAGGTCGGTCCGGGCCGCTTCATCCCACGATGCCGCCGAAGCAAGATAAGACTAGTAGTGGCAAGAAAATTGACAACATCTACGCCCACAACAAGTTTGTGTTCTACTCGTGCATAGTAACTACGCATAGACCTAGCTCATGATGCCACTGTTGGGGAACGTTGCAGAAAATAAATTTTTACTACGCTTCACCAAGATCAATCTATGGAGTCATCTAGCAACGAGAGAGAGGAGTGCATCTACATACCCTTGTAGATCGCCCGCGGAAGCGTTCAGGAGAACGGGGTTGAGGGAGTCGTACTCGTCGTGATCCAAATCACCGGAGATCCTAGCGCCGAATGGACGGCACCTCCGCGTTCAACACAAGTACGATTGTGAAGACGTCTCCTCCTTCTTGATCCAGCATGGGGGAAGGAAAGGTTGATGGAGATCCAGTAGCACGACGGCGTGGTGGTGGATGCAGCAGCGTTCTCGGCAGGGCTTCGCCAAGCACAACGAGAAGGAGAGGTGTCACGGGAGGGAGAGGGAGGCGCCAGGGGCTAGGGTGCGGCTGCCCTCCCTCCCCCACTATATATAGGGCCCCTAGGGGGGCGCCGGCCCTAGGAGATCCAATCTCCAAGGGGGGCGGTGGCCAAGGGGCTAGGGTGCGGCTGCCCTCCCTCCCCCCCACTATATATAGGGCCCCTAGGAGGGTGCCGGCCCTAGGAGATCCAATCTCCAAGGGGGGGGGCAAGGGGGTGGCTTACCCCCCAAGGCAAGTGAGGCGCCCCCCACCCCTAGGGTTTCCAACCCTAGGCGCAGGGGGGGCCCAAGGGGGGGTGCACCAGCCCACCAGGGGCCGGTTCCCCTCCCACTTCAGCCCATGGGGCTCTCCGGGATAGGTGGCCCCACCCGGTGGACCCTCGGGACCCTTTCGTGGTTTCGGTACAATACCGGTGACCCCCGAAACTTTTCCGATGGCCGAAACTGAACTTCCTATATATAAATCTTCACCTCCGGACCATTCCAGAACTCCTCGTGACGTCCGGGATCTCATCCGGGACTCCGAACAACTTTCAGGTTACTGCATACTAATATCTCAACAAACCTAGCGTCACCGAAACTTAAGTGTGTAGACCCTACGGGTTCGGGAGACATGCAGACATGACCGAGACGCCTCTCCGGTCAATAACCAACAGCGGGATCTGGATACCCATGTTGGCTCCCACATGCTCCTCGATGATCTCATCGGATGAATCACGATGTCGAGGATTCAATCAATCCTGTATACAATTCCCTTTGTCAATCGGTACGTTATTTGCCCGAGATTCGATCTTCGATATCTCAATACCTCGTTTAATCTCGTTACTGGCAAGTCACTTTACTCGTACCGTAATGCATGATCCCGTGACCAGACACTTGGTCACATTGAGCTCATTATGATGATGCATTACCGAGTGGGCCCAGAGATACCTCTTCGTCATACGGAGTGACAAATCCCAATCTCGATTCGTGCCAACCCAACAGACACTTTCGGAGATACCCATAGTGCACCTTTATAGTCACCCAGTTACGTTGTGATGTTTGGCACACCCAAAACACTCATATGGTATCCGGGAGTTGCACAATCTCATGGTCTAATGAAATGATACTTGACATTTGGAAAAGCTCTAGCGAAACGAACTACACGATCTTGTGCTATGCTTAGAATTGGGTCTTGTCCATCACATCATTCTCGTAATGATGTGATCCCGTTATCAATGACATCCAATGTCCATAGTCAGGAAACCATGACTATCTGTTGATCAACGAGCTAGTCAACTAGAGGCTTACTAGGGACATGTTGTGGTCTATACATTCACACATGTATTACGATTTCCGGATAACACAGTTATAGCATGAACAATAGACAATTATCATGAACAAGGAAATATAATAATAACCCTTTTATTATTGCCTCTAGGGCATATTTCCAACACCAACCACCACTCAGGCAATATGAGGAGGGCCATGGGGCGGGAAAGCATGAACCATGGTGGAGTAGGAAGCACACGCACGCACACCAGGGACAAAACCGCCACACAGGACCACACCACCACAAGCCAAAGGCATCTAGACTCTCAAAGGCCAACAAGTCAACAACAACGATTGACCAAGGCCAACCGATGGACATAGACGAATGATATGAGGCAAGCACACTAGATCTGAGGGAACCACAATTAGGGAAGAGATATGATGGGATGACTCAAAAGGACGGGAGCACACTGTGAAACGACCAGAAGCATCCCATCTCCATCGCCGTCACCAGAACCCACTACACCAGCACACGACTAGGACCCGAAACGAAGCACGAGAGAATGCTTCATCATCACCATCCCCAATGCCATGAGGGTTTTGCCTTTGTCAACAACAACCTCAAGCAACACCGATGTTCGGGAAACAGTGGGGGAGACTTGTGTGAGATCTCACATTAGGTGAGATCTACGAGATCAATATTTTTTTTTAAAAAAAATACATGTTTTAAAAAATTCTCATTTTTTTTATAGACACACATCAATGTTTAATGTGCAACCTTAAAAAGTTTCAGCTCCTCATTCAACTTATATTAATAGAAAAAAAAAAGACAAAATCAGATGTGAATAGTATCAAAGTATCATTCACCCAAAGCTGCTACTATTCACATTCAAAATTGTCTTTTTTGAATCTCTAAATGTATAGAGTTTTGAGCTGATTTTTTTTTAGGGTTGTAAACATACTTCACATGAATGTTGTGAAATAATTTATGATTTTTTAAAAATGTCTAATTTTTTTTTGGTTGATCTTACGATCTCAGCTAAATGTGAGATGAAAAACAGTGGAGAAGGCCGACAACATCTAGCGCTATAAGGGCGACCTAGAGGTTGGAAGGGGCGCCTTCCTTGGTACTAGAGGTTGGAAGGGGCGCCTTCCTTGGTACTCGTAGTGCGGAAGGAACTAGTGGTTGCTGTTGCCACATCTCCTCCCACTTCCGCTTCATTGATAATTCTGAAATTTGTTATGGTTCTTGGCAAATTTATTCCGCATTGTGTGTTCCGCTTGAGGTTCAACACATATTACCATCTAGCAAGCACATTTCCTTTGCATCCAAGCGGCTGTCAGTTGATTAGATACGGATGAATTGCGTATACAACCGTTTCTTTAGGGCTACTTAACATTACGGATTATCCAAACAGGGCCCTCATATTTTTCAAGACACCCGTCAGTACAGATCGCCGTGACCTCATCTCTGTCGTTGGTGAAGAAACGACTACCAGTTCTGGGAGTCCTCGGACAGCGACGAGGGCCGAAGAACTCCTCTGGCTCCAAATCGGAGAACTGGGTGAGCCCCTTGGTGTAGCTCCTACCCGACTTGTTGAACTCGTGGACATGCCACGCCGTATCCTTGAAACGACCAAATCGCCTAGTCATCTCGTCGTGGTCGCGCGCCATTCCGTGGAAGCGGCACCACCGCTCGTACAGAGCCCACAGGGTTTCATCCGAGACGAGGTCCTTCTCGTCGAAGTAGGGAACGGTGTCCGGGTCTTGCGTCGTCACAGAAAAGAAAACCATAATTTGTGCTGCCAACCAAGATGTGTAAAGAATACAGAGATGAAAGAATGATTGATTACCAGGGCGGAGCTCGTCGTCGAGGTCATCTGGTGCGGCGCCCACAGGCAGATTGGAGTCCTGACCGGAGGGGAGCGTAGCTATGCTGCGCCGGAGGAAGAAGACCGAGGGGCTGGTGGAGGCGGCGGCGGAGTTTGGGGATCTAAGTAACGGTCGCGACCGGGCGTTTATGGTGGTATCTCCAGTGAGATCGCGGCCGGGTAGGCTAAGAGCGAAGCGGCAGGAGTTGGCGGCTGCCCCAGCGAACCGTGACCGTGAGAGCTTTAATGCGACGGACGCCATGGGAGGTCCTAGGTGGAGGCGGGGGATAGATCTAGGGTTGCTATGGGGTAAGGCGGCTTATATATGTCGCAAAGAATATATCCCGCAATACAGGCCGCGGCCCATTGAGCGCAGCAACGGGGCGCAATTCATCAACCGACTCATTGCCCCCTTCCACCTGGGCTCGGCCCATTTATTTATTTTTCTTTCTCGACGCCAGGGGCAACGCAAACACGGGACGGAATTTCCTATTCGCCGCTCTATGCGGCAAGATGTCGCAGGTTCGCACAGGCGCGGTCGATTGATAGGTCGTATCCGGCCTGTTTAAGCGCTTTTCAGCGTTTCCGGTTTCCCAGCCGGTTTTTGCGGTTTCGAGAACCTTCTAGAAGGTTCCTGAACCGGATTTCTTTCTTTTCTGTTTTTCTTTTCTTTTTCTTTTTTTCCTGTCTCCTTTTTCCCTTTTCTATTTACTAGCAAAAGGGCATGTGCGTTGCAACGGGTATAAAATAAATTTGATAATTCAGGTATTAGTGGGTTTACCTGCTTCTCGGTTCCTTGTGTGGCTGACGGCTAGGTAGAACTCCGGAACTTCGACCTGAGAAGACTCTTCGATGTATATGATTTATCTAATAGTTAATAAAAAAATTGTAATTGAAATAATGACGTATATTGGCTCGGTAATGCAGCGACAGATATACTTAGTCATGGTAGACCTCGAGTTTTATGTAGACAAAGACCGGTGTGTGTACTTATTCAGTGAATATAAAATGTGGGAGATGTGGCACTAATGAAAAACACAAATCAACTTCAAGTGCTAGCTCAAATAAGTTGATGTCAAACTGCATGCAGCCATACTTTCATGCAGGCAATAATATAGTACACATAGGTGTAAGATGTATCTGGTGGAAGCGTTCCTACTCCTCCGTAGAGGAGCCGCGAGGCTTTATTGATCGTGGGCAGGAAACGCCCCTGCCGTCGCTTACAAGTCATCTACCGATCGCTAGGATTCGGTAGGATAAGAGATAGGAGGTTACAAGGGAGAGGAAGAGATAAGTAGTTTAGATTACAACAGAATATATCTCTAAGTCTAACACCCTCCCTTAATCTGAACTACCTACCTAGGTTGAGATTGTTCTTGAATGCTTCGAATGGCTTGTACGGTAAGGCTTTGGTGAAACCATCAGCTACTTGATCTTTGGAAGGAATAAAACGTATCTCCAGTTTCTTCTCTGCAACTCTTTCCCGTACAAAGTGAAAGTCTATTTCAATGTGCTTTGTTCTGGCATGAAAAACTGGATTAGCACTTAAATAAGTAGCACCTAAGTTATCACACCATAGGCATGAGGCACGATGTTGCTTAACACCCAATTCCTCAAGCAAAGACTCAACCCAAATGATCTCTGCAGTAGCATTTGCCAATGACTTGTACTCAGCTTCAGTACTCGACCTTGACACTGTTGCTTGTTTCCTGGCACTCCATGAAATAGGGTTAGACCCAAAGAAAACAGCAAATCCTCCTGTGGATTTTCTATCATCACTACAGCCTGCCCAATCTGCATCAGAGAAAGCACTAACCAGTGTAGAATTGGAACGTTTAAAACACAGCCCCAAATCTACAGTGTGCTTCACATACCTTATGATCCTTTTGACAGCTGTCCAATGAGCAGAAGTGGGAGCATGCAGATATTGACATACTTTGTTAACAGAAAATGAGATATCTGGCCGTGTCAAGGTTAAGTATTGCAAGGCTCCAACAGCACTTCTATACCTGGTGCTTTCCTTCTCATTAAGTGGTTCCCCTTCATAAGCTGACAGTTGTTCTGATGAGGATAATGGTGTGGGGGAAGTCTTGCAATCCTTCATTCCCATCCGAGCCAAGAGTTCAGTGGCATATTTTTCCTGTTTCAACACTATACCATCCTGAACCTTCTTAACTTCAATGCCTAGAAAGAAACTTAAATCACCAAGATCCTTTAAGGCAAACTCTGAGCTTAGATCATGCAAAAGAGCATTAGTAGCATTCTGAGAAGAGCTTGCAACTATAATGTCATCAACATATATGAGCACAAAAATGACTGTATTTGCCTTATTGTATATGAAGAGAGGTGTGTCAGCTTTTGATGCAACAAAGCCAAGATGTTTCAACTGCATACTTAGTCTGGAATACCACGCTCTAGGTGCTTGTTTCAAGCCATAGAGAGCCTTGTCAAGTTTGCATACATAATGTGGTTTTTGTCTGTTTTCATAACCTCGTGGTTGCCTCATGTAGACCTCTTCCAGAACACCATGTAAAAACGCATTCTTTACGTCTAGCTATCTCAGACTCCATCCCCTAGACACAGCAATTGCTAGCACAAGTCTTATGGTTGCAGCTTTTATCACAGGACTAAATGTATCCTCATAATCAATACCATAACGCTGTTTAAAGCCTTTAGCAACAAGACGTGCTTTATACCTGTCAATGGAGCCATCTGCCCTCTTTTTGATTCTATACACCCATTTACAATCAATGATGTTTTTACCTCTTTGATTTGGTACCAAACGCCATGTCTTATTTTTCATCAGGGCTGTATACTCCTCATCCATGGCCTTCTTCCACTTTGGATCTCCAAGCGCATCATCTAGTTTTGTCGGCTCTTCTGAAATACACAGCATACCATACCTTATTGTGCCATCAGTCCTTATTTTTGGGTTTTTAATACCTTTTTGTAGTCGAGTTGTGACTTTGGATGTGACTGGTTGCTGCTGTACACGCGGGCGTGCGGATCCACTTGTTGCAGAAGATCCTGGAGAGCAGACAGGAGTTGCCGCATCCGATCATGTGGTCGCAGATGTGGCGCGCGGATCCACAACCGCACCGTCTGTAGCCGCAGACGATCCCGTGCCAGTCGCGCCAGGTGGAACTGTCGGCTGCATGCACCCGCCACGCCTCGCAGCGATTGGCATCATGCGCGGGCCGCTCGATGGAGATTCCCCGCGTGATGACGTGGCGGTGGCGGAGCGGCTCGCCCGCGCCTGATTCTCCTGTTCGGTCGGATCGCGATCCGAGGCGGATATCCGCGCGCGATCCGAGGGAGATTGAGGCGCAGGGGTGGCAGGCGCCGCCAAATCATCCTCGAACGCCGCGCCACCTTCGTCTCCTTCTTCTACATGAAATATAGCTTCATTTTCTCTGGGATTTTGATCATTCTGTCCGTTTTCTTCTCTGTTTCCTTCAGGTACCTGCACACACGGAAGACAAGCACTGGTTCCAGCAGGAATATTATCATCATGTTGGTTTGTACAATTGTTGTTTCCCCCGTGATCAAAACCTCGAAGTGTAGGTGGAAGAAGAAGAATCTCTTGACGAAGAAGAGCGCCGGCATTGGGATGGAGGGATTCAAAAGGGAAAATTGATTCATCGAACACAACGTCTCGAGATATATAGACTCGACCTGTGGGAACATCTAAGCACTTGACTCCTTTGTGCATAGGACTGTAGCCCAAAAACACACATTTTTTTGAACGAAACGCAAGTTTGCGTGTGTTGTAAGGTCTTAGGTTTGGCCAGCATGCACAACCAAAGACTCGTAGAGACTTAAAATCTGGTTTTGTTCCAAACAAGCGTGTGATTGGACTTTCATACTTGATGACTTTGCTGGGTCGAATATTTATAAGATATGTGGCAGTGAGAAAAGCTTCATCCCAGAATTTTAGGGGCATGGAAGCATTGGCTAGGAGTGCTAATCCTACCTCAACAACATGACGATGTTTACGTTCAGCCGACCTGTTTTGTTGATGAGCATGGGGGCAAGAGACGTGGTGGGAGATTCCAATTTTTTGAAAGAAGGAATTTAGCTTCTCATACTCACCACCCCAGTCGGTTTGCATAGCAAGAATTTTTGAGTATAGTTGGCGTTCAACAAGATTTTGGAAGTTGGTAAAAACTTGAAAAACATCGGATCTTTTCTTTAGCAGATAGGTCCAGGTGAACTTGCTATAATCATCAATGAAACTCACATAATAAGAGAATCTACCAACTGATGTGGGGGCTGGTCCCCATACATCTGAAAAAATAAGCTGCAATGGAGCAGTGGAAACACTTGTTGATATAGGATAAGGTAACTGATGACTTTTAGCTTGCTGGCAAGCAATTGACTCAACGCTAGACTCATAAGGTAGTTTATTCTTGCTAAGAACATGCTGAACTATAACTGAGAAGGGATGACCCAGACGACTATGCCACCTGGCCGAAGAAGGTTTGCTGACACTCCACGCTTGTTTATTTGACCATGATGAAGATGAAGATGATATGAGTGGATATAGGCCTCCCTCACATTTTCCTCTAAAGATGACTCTCCTCGTTGCCAAGTCTTTGATCACAAAAGAGTGAGGATAAAATATTATGAGAACATTGTTGTCAAGAGCAAAGAGATGAACAAAAACAAGATTTTTTGAGGCATGTGGAACATGTAAGACATTGTTAAGAAGTAGATCTTTTACGGGGTTTTTAACAATTGAATTTCCAACATGAGTAATGTCCATACCAGTTCCACTTGCCGTGTGTATCTGATCACCGCTGTGGTACCTTTCCCGCATCGTCAACTTGTCGAGCTCGCCTGTGATATGCTCGGTGGCACCAGAATCGGCATACCAGTTGGTGTCGATGCCGTAGTTGTCGGTGATGAGGTTGGCTGCCTTCTTTTCTTCATGATCATCATCGTACCGATGCCAGCAGGCTCTTGCCCCGCCAGCATGGAACTTGTAGCAGATTTGGCACTCGGGGTAGTCGCCCTCTTGCTGCTGCTGTTGTTGTGGTTGAGGGCGAAAACGGTGCTGGTGACCACCGCCGCCACCCCCGTGACTCGGGGAAGGAGAGGAGCGGTTTCCTCGACCGCGTCCCCCTCTGTTGCTTCAGCCACGGCCTCCCCTGCCGCGGGACTGTCCGCGCCCTCTGTAGATGGTGTTGGTAGAGGAGCGGAAACCTGCTGGACTGTCGCCCAACATCTCCATCCGCTGATCAAACGCAGCGATCTGCGCAAAAAGATCGTCGACGGTGATGGAGTTTTTGATGGCACCGATCGCTGCCACGATGGGATCGTAGTCCCGATCGAGGCCAGCAAGGATGTAGTCCACCATCTCTGGGTCGGTTACCAGACGTCCAGCCGCAGCCAGCTCGTCCCCGAGGCTCTTCATCTTGGCGATGAACGCGTTGCTCGACATGTTGCTTTTCTTGGTGTTGGAGATGGCCATCCGCAGATTGGTTATGCGGGATTGTGACTGTGCGGCGAATAAAGTGGTAAGAGCAGTCCAGAGATCGAAGGTACTATCCTTACCAATCACTTGCGCCAGGATTTCTTGAGTGAGGGAGTTCAGCAGGTAGCTCAGAACCTGCTGATCCTTCGACAACCACGGGCCGTACAGAGGATTTGGCTCTATGGCCGTGGTTTTGTCCGCCTTGGTGACTTCGATGGTCTTTGGCGGTGCGGCATCGCTGCCGTCGAGGAGGCCGGTCACTTGCGCGCCTCGTAGTGCCGGCATGACCTGTGCCTTCCATAGGAGGTAGTTCCCCCTTGCGAGCTTCTCTGATGGTGGAGCACCTAGGTTGAGGTCGGCGGCGCTCGAGCTCGTAGCCATGGTGATGGAAGGGTGTTTAGGGTTTCTGGTTTGCTAGACGATAGGAACAGACGTGGCTCTGATACCATGTAAGATGTATCTGGTGGAAGCGTTCCTACTCCTCCGTAGAGGAGCCGCGAGGCTTTATTGATCGTGGGCAGGAAACGCCCCTGCCGTGGCTTACAAGTCATCTACCGATCGCTAGGATTCGGTAGGATAAGAGATAGGAGGTTACAAGGGAGAGGAAGAGATAAGTAGTTTAGATTACAACAGAATATATCTCTAAGTCTAACAATAGGTACCACACCTGAGTACCTATGACGTTGTTTATGTTTTTAGAGTTCTCTCTATCCGCTTCTCTGCATGCAGCCATGCACGCATCCAGCTGTTTGCCCTTGATTGACAAGCATGCATCTAGCTGAGTAGCTTATCGTATTGCATTCCAAGTCCTTGCAATCTAGCTAGTGCCTTGAGCGACCATCACTGCTTCAATGTGACGAAGCCATCCTTCAAAGCGTAGGTCTTCATCTTTTTACAACCTATTCCTAGCATTTTTCTTCTTCTAGAATTCCACAAACACAAGTATATAGATCTAGTAAGTATTGTGATTGATCTCAGGTACATGCATGCATGCATGTTTTAAGGTTTGCCTGGAGAATCAGCTCGTGTCGTCATGGCATCATCGTTGATCAGAACTACTTCCAGATCGATCGGCGGGACACCCTTGTATGTATATATGTACTCGGCCATTGGAGAGCAAGGCGCAGTGTGCTATCAGCAGTCTCCGCCTCCGATCTGAAAGGCCACATACACGCCGGGCATCGCTAATGGCAGCCGATGCCGCAGCCATCGGCCATGACGCTCGAGAAGATGACTGTCCTGCAACTCGATCATGTTGCTGGAGAACCAGGTGTTGCATCTGTCAGGAAGCGGCACTCTTTCCCGATCTTATCTGACTCCAGACCAATCTACTTGACACCATCACGCCGGAGCGCACGGGCGGCTGCTGGCCGTCGGCACACGGTGTGGCTGCTAGTCGTGCCTCTGGCGCCGGTGGCCAAGATGCTCGCCGGGATGACCCGCCTGGAGTTCGGCGCTCCTCCGCCTCCTCCACCACGCAGGCAGCATGCCGGTAATCGCGTCCGGCCCACTGACCGGCAAGAAGATCGAGGACACGGTGGTGGTGTGCATGCCGCGCATGCCGTTGACTCGTCGTCTGTGGCAACCTCCGTGTCCATCCTTCCACCCTCTCCTCCCTGACCTCGTCGTCCTCCTCATCGTTTCTCCAGCAGCCCCTGGCCTGCAACATACATATAGATTGGAAGGTTTGAAGAAAGGAATCATACTCGGTGGAGGACTATGATACGTGACAAATTCCACCTGTGCGATGAGACAGTCCTTGGGCAAGAAAACATCACGGATGAGACAGTCCATGTGCAAGAAATAGGAACCTGAAATAGACCATGTATATTGGCCGTGCGACAGATTAGACCTACAGGAAAAAAAAACTCAGACTGCAGGATCAACCGACCGAAAAAAAACTGAGATGGACTGCAGGATCGGGACGAAACCAAGAATATTACCTTGCTTTAATAGTAGGTATAGAGTATAGATATAGATATAGATATAGATTTTCTCCTCTTATTTCTTTTTTGTTTCTTTTTTCTCTGATTTTCTTTTCTTTTCATTCTTATTTTGCTTTCTCAGATTTCTTATCTTTTTCAAAAAATGTCGCATTTTACAAGAACAATTCTTTTTTTACAAAAGTTGTTCCTGTTTTCAAATTTTCTACATCACTTGCAAATTTTGTTTGCCTTATTTAACAAAAGTGTTCACCTTTTTAAGTTTTGTTTACAAAACCAAATACTATTTGTTTTCAAAAATGTTCTCATTTTAACAAATTTGTTCGGAAATTCCAAAAATGTTCACGTGTTCTCAATTTTCTCAAAAAAAAAATCTCATTTTTCCAAAAATGGTTGCGTGTTTAAAAATGATTGTAATTCCAAAATCTGTTTGTGATTTCAAAATTTGTTCATGTTTCCAAAATGTTCAGAGTTTCAAAAAAAATCATGCTTACAAAAATTATTCGTTAATTTTTTGTTCTCATCTTTCAAAATGTGTTCGCATGTTCAAAAATGTTCGTAATTCCAAAATTTGTTCACGTTTTGAAAATTTTCTCAGAATTTAAATTTGATCTCTTCCATTTAAAAAATGTTTGGCGATTCCAAATTTTGTTCAAGATTTAAAAAAATGTTCATAATTTTTGTTAAATTTTTTAAATTTCAATATTTCGTCGTTTTTTAAAATGTACGGAATTTTTTTTGAATATTAAATTTTCCCAAAAATAAATTCAGTATTATTGACATTTGTTTGCGTTTTAATAAATGATTGGTATATTGAAATTATTCACTTTTTAAAAAAAATCAGGATTTTATAAAATCGCTTGGAATTTTTAAAAAATTTGACTTTTTTAAAATATGTGCAAATATTCAAAAACAAATCACATATTTTTTCTCTCTTTCAACACACATTATGTATTTCCAAATCTGTTCAGTTTTTCAGAAAATGTTTGAAACATTTCAAAAAATGTTTGAAACATTTCAAAAAATGTTTGTATATAAAAAATATGTTTACAAATTTGTTCTTGTTTCTCGAAAATCTTCTGAATTTTTCAAAAACTGCTTGTAATTCTAATTATCTCTACTATTAAAGGGGATCTGCCGTCGTCGTGGTGATGGTTCGACCTCGTCCTTCGATCCCCCCGCCTCGTACGACCATCTCCTCCCTTCGTACGACCTCCTCCCCACGTAAGGAAATAGGGCGAGAGAGAAAAAGAAACGGAGGAAAAATGAAAAGGAAACCACGAGCACACAACCCCACGACCCCACGATCCAATCCCCGACGCCCTCGCCCCGAGAGGCCGAGAGAAATCTCCCCGCTTCAGGTTCCGCCCTGCGGTCTTCCCGTCGTCGTCGATTGTCTCTCGCCTCGTGTCCATGGGCCTTTCGCCATGCCCGCGAGGCGCCAGGGCCGGGATGAGTACAGCGCCTGCACAGAGTGGTATGAGCGCAGCGCAGCCGACGCCTCCTCTCCACCCGCCGCCGGTGAGGACTCTGAGGATGGCTACCGATGACGGACCGGCGGTTTGCGCCTTCCCTTGTCGTTCCTCCCATGACCTCCTCCCGTTTCTCACTGCCGCTCCTCCTTCTATGATGATCAGGTCTCTTTTCATCATACAGGCAAGGAGACCATCGATCGGAACCGGTGCATGACGTGTGGCATGCCATTGGAGAATAGTGAACCAAGTCCATGGATGAAGAATCCTTAGCACCGGCCTATGTGGCAGCATTAAACTGTTCGTGTGAAGGGACTCATCATTGCTTCGACACTGATTCAGTAGGAATCACCAGTTCACCACCGCCGCCGCCGTTGAAAGCGTGTAGAAATAGTTTCTTTTTTCTATTCTCCTCATTGGTGTTCCCATCCCTTCCTATCGACTCATGCAGATTCCCGACATGTCCGTAGTTTTGTTTGTTCAGATGCAGGTTCTCTCCTAGGTTTGGTGGTGCAGAAGCCAGCAGCGTTGGCGTACGTGCTGCAGCCTGCATGTCATGGATGTGAAGAAGCAAGCACGAGGCCGGGCTGTCTAGCAGCAGGACACTGTATTTCTCAATCCTAAATCCCGCTCTCCTTTCTTTATTTTTTGTCGCTTGATCTGGATTGGCGATTGGGATCAATTAGAAAATGTAGACCAATGTAGGAATTACTCTTACTGTATATTGTGAATGTAGCAACTATAAAACAAGTAAATTACGTGATGCATCCTATTTGGACGGAGAACATATTTATATTTGGAGGAAGAATACACATGAAAACAGAAAACATCTCTCCCTCTCACACAGTAACAATATTTATAGAGATGGTAGAAAGACGTCTTGCAGACATTTGAACAAACATGCATGAGCAAAACATTAAATTTCATGCAGATGCAAACATCAGTTCTAAGCAACGGAAAAATATATGTTTTGGCAGAGTTCCCAGTTTCCTACACGCCTAACATGGTTGCATGTTTAAGTCGAAAGAGGGATCGGCCTTCAACTTTGCCTCGTCAGGTTGTTTTGTTCCAACGAGGTCTAAATCCATTCCCCCGTCTTGTGTCGATTGCCTTTTTAGTACTAATGTTTCCCCTTAGTGACATTGTCTATTAAATGTCTTTTTTTTTAACAAAATTACTTCATGATGTTCATCCTGCTAAGCTGCAGGGGTAATAGTGCTTCCAGTATTTGTAATTTCGAATCACAGTCATAGATCAGATGGCTTAGTAATTAGTATGTGACAGAGGCTCTTTGCTCCAATCAATCAGTGGGAGATCAAATAGCTTAAGCTTTCCGTACACAATGCAATGTAACTAGAATATTAGTCTTTATCTTTTAATCACTTTCCCAGTTATATTTCTTCTAGAATTTAGTTTTTACTTTGTGATTTATTGGCATTTTGTTAGATGATACATGCTTCTAATTACAGTACAGATCAGGTCCAAAATCAGGATACATGACAGCTGCAAAGCAAATATATCAAAGTTGCTCGGGTGGATCTATTGTGGTTCAAGACTTCAAGTTGCTCAGGTGGATCTAATCAAGACAACTTTTTGACCATCTTCCATTTCAACTGCAGCAATGTGGGGTGGCGCATGTGGAGTAGGAGGCAGAAGAGAAGATGGAGAAGGTGGTTATTCCGGCCTTACGTTGAGTGTTCAATATGGGGTATATGAAAATACTTGAGTTGAAGAAGATCCGGTACTGGAGATAAATGATTGAGGAGACGCATGACTTAAATAAAAAGAGTTGTGAGAATATGAAATGAGGAAATTACTGTTTCTGATTAAGTCTTAATCTAAAGACGACATTTGTATGACGCTTGCATTCACGAATTGAAGAAACTGCTGTCGAACACCTTTGTTGGTTGCAATTATCCGACAAACATCATTTCAAAAGTAGCAACACATATTTTATTCTTAAAAAACATATTTATTCCATCTAAAAACATATTTTTATTCCGTGGCAACGCACGGGCAGCCAACTAGTTTTTATATAATTCAAAAACTATTTCGGAATCTGAATTTTCCAAAAAATTGTTCGTGTTTTCTAAAATCTGTGTAACAATTGAAAAATCTGTATGCTACAGCAAATATGATCCTGCAAATCTGGACGTTATACTATCACAGTATATTCACCTTTAAAAATCATGCGTGCACTCACTTACCATGACCTGCCAGTTGGTGCGGTGGCTAGCATCAGGCGTAATGAACTGACTGGCGCGAGTTCCATCCCTGGCTAGCATCGCGCATAGACCTCCTAAACGAATGCGAGGGAAAAAGTTTACGCAAAGTGGGAATCGATCTCTGCTGGCCTAAGTTGAGAGCTTCAAGAATTACCACTAGACCAAGCTCACTTTGTTGGCTAAGATCAGGAAATAATCCTATTTGACCCCTCTTTTAGTACAAACTTCAACATATAGTCAACTTTGTTCACGTTGATTAATACAAGAAATAAAAATAGCCAAAAAATTTAAAAAATGAATAAAAAATGTTCACGCAGTTTTGAACAAAAGTTCAAGATTTTTAAAAAAAATCACAAAAGTTGAAAAAATTCATCGAATTTAAAAAAGAAAAATTGATTTTAAAAAAGTTCATCGAATTTGAAAAAACAAGTTCATAAATTTTGAAAAAGTTCACAGAATTTGAAGAAAACATCACAAACCTAGAAAAAAAGTTCAACGATTTGAAAAAAAGTTCATCAATTTTTTTTTAAAGTGCATCTATTTAAGAAAAGTATGACATATTTTCAAACAATCCATCGAACCATGAAGAAGAAGAAAAAATAAAAAGGAGAAAAGGAGAAAAGGAAAACAAAAAGTAGGTACAAGGAAAAAGGGAAAAGAAACAATAACAGATAGAAAAAGTGCAATCTTACGAGATCCCGCGTGGTGGCTTGGTGGTTACACCAACGGTATTAGGTGAGGGAGATCGCTTGTTCGAATCATGGTTAGTGTGCTCCTTTGTGCGGATTAAAACATAGAATAAAGAAAACACAAGATTGCAAACAAACGCTGAAGCCCCAAATAGGATCCACCCGCAAACAAGTGACACTGTTTGGTCTTTTGAAAGAGACCCAACCGGTTTTGTGAAGCTTCTGGTCTGTTTGGGGAAGCTTCTAACCAGTTTTGGGAAGCTTCTTACCGGTTTTGAAAAATAATTCACGGATTTCAAAAAACATGGATTTGGAAAACAATTCACCATTTAAAAAAATCACGAATTTCAATGTGGCTTCTATCGACTCTCTTTTTTATTAACTCTTGTCTACTTTTTTTTTCTTAGTATACAATATACACTTTTAGAGCATGAGTGAAACATTTTCCTGATGCACTTCGGAATCTTTTGAAACACATGATGTCCATTTTTTAAAAATACATGTTTTGAACATATTTTTAGATTACACGATCATTTTTTACATTCTATAGTTGAATGCGTCTCGATTTCATGTTTTTTTATCGACGCGGGAAAACAGTCGAATGGCTATGATCTGATCGAAGATGTTATAGTAAAAGCTATGAAGGAAAAACTTGACCTGTTTATTGCTTTTCTTCTTGGCTGCCATTGGCCTTTGCGCCAATGTTGCGGATGGTCTCTTTAAACAGTTGACTATACTTCCATTTTATGTTTCAAATGGTTCATTTAATTTCGGAGTTGTAGTTGGTCAGTTGGTCTCTTGAAAGTGTTTGCTTGACTTCTATTTTATGTTTCACATAGTTCACTTAACTTCCTGACTCCAATTGGTCCTGGCACCAATTGGCGCAATGATTCACCAATATAGATAATCTGGGAAAGCCACACATTGCTACTTGTTAGCTATGCTGGGATTTCCTCGAAATGGAGAGGATGATGTGGTACAATAGAGATAAATATTTCTCTCAGTTAAGAACCAAGGTTATCAATCCAGTAGGAGAACCACACAACACCTCGTTAGTAGTACCTACACACAAGATAACAAATCCTTGCACCTAACATGAACAAGGGGTTGTCTATCCCTTGGCGGTTACTTGCAAGATTAAATTGTATGGTGATAGATAGATAGATCGAACAAAAATACAAAAAATTGTAGCAATATATTTTTGGTTTTAATATGATAGAAAATAGACCCGGGGCCATAGTTTTCACTGGAGACTTCTCTCTTGAAAATAGCATATAGTGGGTAAACAAATTGCTATTGGGCAATTGATAGAACGCGAATAATCATGACGATATCCAAGGCAATGATCATGTATATAGGCATCACGTCCGAGACAAATAGACCAAAATGATTCTGCATCTACTACTAGTACTCCACACATCGATCGCTATCCAGCATGCATCTAAAGTATTAAGTTTATAAAGAACAGAGTGATGCCTTAAGCAAGATGACAAGATGTACCCAAAGAAAACTCATGTATGAATAAAACCCATATTTTTATCCTTAATGGCAATTATACAAATATGTGTCATGTCCCCTTCTGTCACTGGGATTGAGCATTGCAAGATCGAACCCATCACAAAGCATCTCTCCCATTGCAAGAAAAATCAATCTAGTTGGCCAAGCCAAATCATTAGATCATAGAGAAATACAAAGATATAACAACCATGCATAAAAGAGTTCAGAGAAAACACAAGTAGTATTCATGGATAGATCTGATCATAAACTCACAATTCATCGAATCCCAACAAACACACCACAAAAAAGTCATTACATCGAATAGATATCCAAGAACAACAAGGAGAACATTGTATTGAAGATCAAAGAGAGAGAAGAAGCCATCTAGCTACTAGCTATGGACCCGTAGGTCTGAGGTAAACTACTCATGCATCATCGGAAGGGCAGCAAGGTTGATGTAGAGCCCCTCCGTGATCGATTCCCCCTCCGGCAGAGTACCGGAGAAGGCCTCCAGATGGGATCTCGTGGGAACAGAAACTTGTGATGATGGAAAAAGTATTTCGGGTGGCTCTCTGATGTCAGGGGAATATTTGAGAATTTATAGAGATGGAATTAGGTCAAGAGGTGCGAAGGGCCCACAAGCCTGGATGCGCCCCTGGGGTGCGCCTCCCGAGCTTGTCGCTCCCTCGTGACTCTTCAGCTCTTCTTCCTAACCCTCTAGGGTCTCTTTTGGTCCAGAAAAAACTAATCCAAAGTTTTTTCTCCGTTTGGACTCTGTTTGATTTTGATTTCCTGAAAAGCCAAGCCAAAAACAGGCAAAAAAACAACAACTGGCACTGTGCACTAGGTTAATAGGTCAGTCCCAAAAAATGATATATAATTGCACATAATTGCATATAAAACATCCAAGATTGATATTATAATAGCATGAAATAATAAAAAATTATAGATGCGTTGGAGACGCATCAAGCATCCCCAAGCTTAATTCATGCTTGTCCTCGAGTAGGTAAATGATAAAAAAAAACTTTTGATGTGGAATGCTACCTATCATGTTCATCATGTAATTTATCTTTGTCGCATGAATATAAAGATCCGAATGATTCAAAGCAATAGTCTATAGTTTGACATAAAACAATAATAATAATAAGGCATACCAACAAAAATAAGGTCTTTCAAAATATCAACGCTAAAGAAAGTTATCCCTACAAAATCATATAGTCTTGTCATGCTCCATCTTCTTAACACAAAGTATTTATCATGCACAGCCCCGGTGTTAGCCAAGCAATTGGTTCATAGTTTTTAGCGCGCTTTAGCTTTTTCAACTCTCATGCAATACATGAGTGCACGCCATGGATATAACACTATGGGTGGAATAGAGTATGATGTTGCAGGTTGTGTGGAGAAGACAAAAAAGAAGAAAGTCTCACATTGACGAGGCTAATAAATGGGCTATGAAGATGGCCATCAATTGATGTCAATTAAAGGAGTAGGGATTGCCGTGCAACGGATGCACTAGGAGCTATAAGTATATGAAGCTCAAAAATAAAACTAAGTGGGGGTGCATCCAACTTGCTTGCTCATAAAGACCTCGGGCATTTGAGGAAGCCCGTCATTGGAATATACAAGCCAAGTTCTATAATGAAAAATTCCCACTAGTTATGTGAAAACAAATCATACAAGACTCTCTATATGAAAAACATGATGCTACTTTGAAGCACAAGTGTGGAAAGGATGGTAACATTGCCCCTTCTCTCTTTTTCTCTCATTTTTTTAGTTTTTTGGGTCTTTCTGGCCTCTTTTTGTGGGCCCTTTTTGGCCTCTCTTTTTTCGTCCGGAGTCTCATCCCGACTTGTGGGGGAATCATAGTCACCATCATCCTTTTCTCACTTGGAAGAATGCTCTAATAATGAATATGATGATCATCACACTTCTATTTACTTACAACTCGAAAGAAAATTACAACTCGATACTAGAACAAAAATCTGACTCTATATGAATGCCTCCAGCGGTGTACCGGGATGTGAAATGATCTAGCGTAACATGTATAAAAAATATGAATGGTGGTTGAGCCACAAATACTATGTCAGTTATATGATCATGCAAAGCAACATGACAATGATGATGTGTGTCATAATAAAACAGAACGGTGAAATTTGCATGGCAATATATCTCAGAATGGCTATGGAAATGACATACTAGGTAGGTATAGTGACTGTTTTGAGGAAGATATAAGGAGGCTTATGTGTGATAGAGCGTATCATATCATGGGGTTTGGATGCACCGACGAAGTTTGCACCACATCAGAAGGTGAGAAAGGGCAATTTACGGTACCGAAGAGGCTAGCAAATTGCGGAAAGATAAGAGTGTGTATAATCCATGGACTCACATTAGTCATAAAGAACTCACATACTTATTACAAAAGTTTATTAGACCTCGAAGCAAAGTACTACTATGCATGCCCCTAGGGGGAGGTTGGTTGGAGTTAACCATCGCGTCCCCGACCTTCACACAAAAGAAGGCACTCAAAAATAAATCATGCTGCAACTTCCTAGCATAACGGAAGATCATACGTGCACGCTACGGGAATCACAAACCTTAACACCAATATTCTTACTAAACCAAAATTACTCACTAGCACAACCCCCATATTACCACCTTTATATCGCAAAACTATTGCAAGGAATCAAACTTATCATATTCAATGGTCTACATGAAAGTTTTTATTATACCCCTCTTGAATACCTATCATATTAGGACCAATTTCATAACCCATACTAATTGCCATTACTATTATCAACTCTCAAAATGATATATGTGAAGCATGAGAGTGCAACCATTACTTTATAATATAACCACCGCTGTGCTCTAAGGGATATAAGTGAAGTACCAGAGCAACTGCCTAGCTCAAATATTTACGTGGAGCATATAGAGTATTCTAACGATTCACGAATGATGTGTGTCCATATCAAAAAGGTGTGTCCAGCAAAGATGATTTTGAAAAACTAAAAAGCAAACAAAGCAAAGACTCATATAATACACGACCCTCCAAGCAAAACTCATATCATGTGATGAATAAAAATATAGCTCCAAGTAAAATTACCGATAGTTGGTAGAAGAAAGAGGGGATGCCTTTCGGGGCACCCCCAAGCATAGATGTTTGGGAGTCCTTGAATATTACCTTGGGGTGCCTCGAGCATCCCCAAGCTTAGGCTCTTGCCACTACTTATTCCTTCATCCATCGTGATCTCGCCCAAAACTTCAAAACTGCAGCACACAAAACTCAACACAATCTTCGTTAGATCCGTTAGTATAACAAAGCAAATCACTACTTTAAGTACTGCTATAAACCCATTCAAATTTTATTATTACATTATACCTACTTTATTCTAACTTCACCATGGCTTATAGCCCCCCATGATACAATCCATAGATTCATCAAAACAAGTTAACAAAGCAACGAAAATAGAGTATGTCAAAAACAGAACAGTCTGTAATGATTCGAACAATAACCATACTTTTGTAACTTCAAAAATTCTAAAAAATTAGGACAATGTGGAAAATTTATGCATCAATCATGTGTAAAATATTCATAATTTTATCATGCTCCAGAAAATTTTAACAATTCTGCTACTAGACACAAAAGTTTCTGTTTTTGCGCAGAATCAAAGCAACTATCAATCAAATCATCCCAAAGGCTTTACTTGGCACAAAAATAACTAAAGGAAAAAACAACAACCATAACAGTAGCATAATTGTGTGCACACAAGAAAACTGAAAAATAAACAAGAAAAATAAGATAACTATTGGGTTGCCTCCCAATTAGCGCTATCATTTTACGCCCATAGCTAGGCGTAATGCATAGTTTCACGTGTTGTCGTCTTTAGGTAGCCCTCATAATGGATTCATATGGTGGTCTAATTTTCTTTCTAGGGAAGTGTTCCATACCCTTCTTTAATAGAAACTGAAATTTTATATTCCCTTCTTTCGTATCAATACGGCACCTATAGTTTGCAAGAACGGTCTACCAAGTATTATGGGGTAAGACGGATTACAATCAATATCAAGCACAATGAAATCAATGGGCACATAATTCCTATTTTCAAGAATAAGAACATCATTAATTCTACCCAAAGGTTTCTTAATAGTAGAATCCGCTAAGTGCAAATAAGAGAACATTCATCCATATTGGTAAAACCCAGCACATCATACATATATTTCGGTATTATGGAAACACTAGCACCCAAATCACATAAAGCACTGCACTCATAGTTTTTAATTTTAACTTTGATGGTGGGTTCCCACTCATCATATAATTTCCTAGGTATTGAAACCTCTAATTCTAGCTTTTCTTCTAAAGTTTTCATCATTGCTTCTACGATATGTTTAGTAAAAGCCTTATTTTGCTCATAAGCATTGGGTGAATTTAGCATGGATTGAGGCAAAGAAATACACTCAATCAAAGAACAACTATCATAATTAAAATCTTGGGATAATTGGTATTATGCCCTTAGCTGGGTCACTCTCGGAGGCTTACCTCTACTTTAAAAAAATACTTGTTCCTGCCCAAACCACTTTGCTTCTCTTATGTTTTTGCCCTTGCATCTTAGTTCTGTCCGTTCAAAGGCGTTTGACTATTAGAGAGACATTTTTCTGGACCATTTCCCCCTCCTTCCAACTTCAGTTGAAAATCAAAGAAAAAACAATGTGACACCTACATGTGGGACCCAACTAAATACAAAAGAAAAAATCTCTCTCTCTCTCTCCCTAAACATCTCACTTTCCCCATCCTGGCATCGCCGCACCCGCGCTACCAGTGTAGTGCCCAAGATGCGATTCTATCCCAATCACGTGATGAATTCATGATTGGGGCACAACTGCATTTCGAGCGCATAGCAAGGTGGATATCATTACAACATACCATGTACTGAATAAATGAGAATACAAGATAAAGGCTTACACTCCCCACAAGCTACAATAAGAATACATCAATACATAGCAACCATCACACAGAAGAGCAGGATCTGACCACGAAAGAAATCAAATGAAAAAAAGAACGCCATCCACCTTGCTAATCCTAGGCTCCCGACCCGGAACCTATCCCTTGATCGATGAAGAAGAAGAAGCAGAAGAAGAACTCCAAAAGCAATCAAGCATCGCTCTCACATCAAAGCATCGCTTTACCTGTAACTGCAACTGTTGTTGTAGTAATCTGTGAGCCACAAGGACTCAGCAATCCCATTACCATGGGTATCAAGACTAGCAAAGCTTAATGGGTATGGAATGGATAAGTAGTGAGGTGTCTAACTTACGAGTACAAGAGTAAGAAGAGGAACTACGCATAACGGTCGCAATCTTGTAGTGATCAAGAAGTGATCCTGAACAACTTACGGTCAAACATAACCCCATCGTGTTCTCTTCCCGAACTCACTCGAAAAGAGACATTCACGATTACACACGCGGTTGGTGTATTTTATTTCGGATCTGGTGTCAAGTTCTACAGCCGGATATTATAAATTTCTAATCTGCCACATAACCGCGGGCACGGCTCTCAAAAATATTAAACCCTGCATGGGTGTCCCAACTTAGTCCATCACAAACTCTCACGATCCACGGAGGTAAATCTCCATCTCGGGACAACCTGATCAAACTCAGAATACCAGTGCACAAGACATTTCGACAATGGTAAAACAAAACCAGCAAGACCTCCCGACTCGCCAACACCCCGATAGTAGCCGTGCATATCTCATCTCAGGCCACGGTCGGATGAGCAGTCGTACACCTAAAACCAGTCCTCAAGTTTTCCCCTGGTGGCACTGCAAGGGGCTCTTGTTTGGACCAACACCCATGAGGAGCACTGGGCCAGGTTGTTGATTAATTTTCCCTGGGTGCTAGCCGGTCCCTATGCAAGTTTTTGTTGTTATTAGGAAAATGGTAAAACCAAATGTAGGACCTTGAAGTATGTCTAGAGGGGGGGTGATTAGACTACTTGACCAATAAAAACTTAACCTTTTCCCAATTTTAGTGTTTGGCAGATTTTAGCTATTTTAGGACAAGTCAAGCAATCATCACACAATTCAAGCAAGCATGCAAAGAGTATAAAGGCAGCGGAAATTAAATCATGCAACTAGCAACAAAGTAAAGGGAAGGGTTTGGAGGATTCAAACGCAATTGGAGACACGGATGTTTTTGGCGTGGTTCCGATAGGTGGTGCTATCGTACATCCACGTTGATGGAGACTTCAACCCACGAAGGGTAACGGCTGCGTGAGTCCACGGAGGGCTCCACCCATGAAGGGTCCACGAAGAAGCAACCTTGTCTATCCCACCATGGCCGTCGCCCACGAAGGACTTGCCTCACTAGCGGTAGATCTTCACGAAGTAGGCGATCTCCTTGCCCTTACAAACTCCTTGGTTCAACTCCACAATCTTGTCGGAGGCTCCCAAGTGACACCTAGCCAATCTAGGAGACACCACTCTCCAAGAAGTAACAAATGGTGCGTTGATGATGAACTCCTTGCTCTTGTGCTTCAAATGATAGTCTCCCCAACACTCAACTCTCTCTCATAGGTTTTGGATCTGGTGGAAAGAAGATTTGAGTGGAAAGCAACTTGGGGAAGGCTAGAGATCAAGATTCATATGGTAGGAATGGAATATCTTGGTCTCAACACATGAGTAGGTGGTTCTCTCTCAGAAATGGTAAGTTGGAAGTGTAGGTTCGTTCTGATGGCTCTCTCCACGAATGAAGAGGAGGTGGAGGGGTATATATAGCCTCCACACAAAATCTAACCGTTACACACAATTTACCAAACTCGGTGGGACCGAATCGTTAAACTCGGTCGGACCGATTTAGTAAACCTAGTGACCGTTAGTGATTTTCGGTGGGACTGACATGCATCTCGGTGAGACCGATTCGGTTAGGGTTAGGGCATAACGTAATCTCGGTAAGACCGATTACACAAACTCGGTGAGACCGATTTGGTAATAAGCTTTCCAGAGAGTTGGTCAGGTAAACTCGGTGGGACCGATTTGCTCTTTTCGGTGAGACCGAAATGTTACAAAAAGGAAACAGAGAGTTTACATTGCAATCTCGGTGGGACCGATCGCTCACTTCGGTTAGACCGAAACGTTACGAAGGGAAACAGAGAGATTGCAACCCCATCTCGGTGAGACCGAGATCCCTATCGGTAAGACCGATTTGCTTAGGGTTTGTGGCAGTGGCTATGACTTTTGGAATCGGTGGCGCCGGATAGGAAGAATCGGTGTGACCGATTTTGGCTTTGGGTTTAGGTCATTTGTGGATGTGGGAAAGTAGTTGAGGGTTTTGGAGCATATCACTAAGCACATGAAGCAAGAGGCTCATTAAGCAACACCTCATCCCTCCTTGATAGTATTGGCTTTTCCTATAGACTCAATGTGATCTTGGATCACTAAAATGTAAAATGAGGAGTCTTGAGCTTTTGAGCTTGAGCCAATCCTTTGTCTTTAGTATTTTGAGGGATCCACTTTCATCATCCATGCCATGCCATTCATTGAGCTTTCCTGAAATAATTGTCTTGGAATAGCATTAGCTCAATGAGCTATATGTTGTTGTGAATTACCAAAACCACCTAGGGATAGTTGCACTTTCAATCTCCCCTTTTTGGTAATTGATGACAACATATAGATCAAAGCTTCGACAAATGATAATAAGATTGAATAACATCGTCACTTTGAGAAGTATGTGATAAGCAAGAGCTCCCCCTAAATTTGTGCATGGGTTAAGATTTGCTTTGGACTGCAAATGCACAATGAATTAGGCTCATGGGTTACTCTTCCATGTCACATACATCTTGGTGGAGCGCTCAAAATAATAAACAATGAATACATGCACTCATCACCAAGCATAGTGAGTGATCACATAAGATAGATAGGATAATATCAAGCATGCATAAGTGTAGCTTATGATCAAACACATGATCATCAATGTCTCACAAGCATAGTATCTCAACCAAAAGCAAACAAAGTTTGAAAAACCACCAAATAAAGCAAGAGAGAACAAATGCAACACACTCTCTCTCGAAGCCTATGATCTATACATTTTTTCTCCCCCTTTGGCAACAAGTTACCAAAAAGTTCATAGAAAATGCATAGTGCTAGATCGACTCTCAGGCTTGATCTTCTGGTGGTGGTGTCCTGATAGCTCCTTGGACGAAGGCTTCAGTTGAAGTAGAGGGTGCTGGAGTGGATGCTGGAGCTGGTTGCACTAGAACTGTAGGGGCAGTGGCTGGTGCTGAAGTTGTTGCTCTACTGTCTATCACTGGCACTGCAACTGACCTCTGGGCTTTGGGCACTCTGGCAAACACATTGGTGGTTGTCTTGCCCTTCCTCTCCTGCATGTCATCCTGCAGCTGCTCCACAACTGATTGAATCTCAGTTACCTTGACATCTAGATCATAGAATTTTTGTTCCATGATTCTTTCCAGGCTCTCCTGGTTTTGAGTTAGGGTGGCCAACCCCTTCTCAATCCTCAGTGTAGATGCTATCAAGTAACCAAGCTGCTCTTGTTTGGTTTTCAAGAAATACTCAGATGCCTCCTCTTGAGTTGGCATCTTGGCAGCCTTCTCCTTCCTTGCCTTCTCCTTCTTCTCCTGAGCTTGAACTGATTGTGGATCATCTTCATTCATGACAACCTCATTGTCCTCAAAGTCTGGGTAAAGTGGAAAATGTTCCTTATCCAACTGATATTTCCCTGTGCCCATCTTGGAGTTGATCAATTCCTGAATCCGAGGTGCATATCCACAGCTTCTCTTCTGATCTGCCGCAGTCCTCTTGATTGTTTCAATTATGAGGCTCATGACTTTGAACTTCTGTGGCACATCAAACACATGCAACATGTTGATGGCATGCCCTCTGATCATGTTATGGTCACCAGACTTGGGCAACAGAGTGTGCCTCAGAATCCAATTTATGGTTGGCCAACCCTGACAGCAGAAAGTGAACTGATCCAAACTTGTGAGTCTCTACTGCCTTGTCTGGAATCTCCTTGTACATGTGAGCCATTGAGTTGTGACCCAACTTCTTCTTTGCATAAATTTCCAGGTCATCCTCATTTTCCTTGGGGGCATTTATCAGACTTGCCCATTCTTCAATAGTGGACTGGTACCTTGTACCTTTAGACATCCAAACAATTCTACCATGTGGGTAAAAATGTGCTGTGGAGTAAAACTGCATGATAAGCTCATCATTCCAGTTGGTGAACTTCTGTCCAACAAAATCAGCTACTCCACAAGCAACAAAGCTCTCTTGCACTCCAGGATAGTGCTGCTCATTTTCCCTGATGAATTTCCAGTCAACCCACCTCATGTCACAGACTATGGGCTTCTTGCCCAACAGAATTGTTTCATAGAAGTCCTGCTGTTCCTTTGTGTGGAACCTGTAGTCAATAGCAGTTCTTCTTCTTGAAGCATATGGATCTTCCATCCTCCACAGTCTCAGCCCTGAATCCTTCCTGATTCTCATGTCCTGAGCCACAGGATGGGCATCATTGTGGTCTGGTATCTTGGGCTTGAGCTTTCTTAAGACCTGTACTTCTTCATCCTCTTCTTCAACAACATTGGGCACTTGGCCTTGTTCTTCTCAGCAGCTGGAATACTCCTAGTATTCCTCTTTGGAACTTGCTTGGCCTTGGAGGCAGCTTTGGGTGCTTCCTTGGGCTTAGATGTTGCAGCCCCTGATCTGATTACATCTCCCATAAGCTTAGGTGCCTTAGGTGCTGGTGCAGCATCCTCTTCCTCTTCATCAGAATCTCTCCTCATGGAGGGCTTTCCAAGGACCTTGGCAGTTGTGGTTCTTGCTCTCTTCTTTTTCTTGTCCTGATCACCATCATCCTCTGATTCAATTGTGAACTTCATAGTTGCACCAGTGGGAACTTTCTGAGGTTTGGATGATGTTTCTTTCCTTGCAGGTGCCTCTTTGGGTTGAGCTTGAGCTGGCACTTGAGTGGACTTTCTGGGCTTTGGCATTGGAGTTCTCTTGGCAGGAACTTTCCTTTTTAAACCTGGCTTTGTGCTCTGTGCAGAGCCATACTCTTTCTTGAGCACCACTTTCTTGGAAGTGGCTTCATCTTCCTCAGCTTTGTAATCTTCATCCTCAGAATCTGAAGTTCTTTTCCTCCTTTGCCTAGTTGCAGCCTTAGGCAAATTGCTAGGAGTACTTCTGCTCCCATCATCTGTAGTTGAGGGACTAGTGCCCTCACTCAAGTCCATCTGCTCTTCTGACCTGTTCTGGCTGTCACTCTGATCAGACATACTGCAAAAGCTGACTGCTGACCCTGTGAAGAGTTATAGATGAGATAGAATAGATGAGCATCACAAAATGCAGAGATTTTTGCAAAAGAATGATTCAAAAGTTCAGTTTTAGTTTTCCACAGAAAGCATTTCGGATCAACCGATTTTCAAACTCGGTGATACCGAAGCAGTTTTGGAACCTAAACTGATGATCTCGGTTGGACCGAGTTTCAGTTCGGTGGCACCGAGACTGCTAGGGTTTCACAGAATCCTCAAATCGGTCGCACCGATTAGTAATTCTCGGTCAGACCGAGAGTCACTAGTGCAATGGCATAAGCCAAATCGGTGAGACCGAGTTTTTCAACTCGGTGGGTCCGAGATGGTTTCGGCGGAAACCTAACCCTAAAAATTTGAATCACATCTAATCTACGGACTATTTTGGCTGGATACAAGAGTCTCAATCGTGGCAAGAATCAATATGAAAACAATGTGCTAGGAATCAGATGTGGATAGCACAAAGAATCAAGTCCATACCCTAACTTGGCGGTGGACTTGCTACGGCGGCAACGGCGGGGACGAAATCCGTTGACGGCGGCGGAGACCAGCGACAGGAGGCTGCTGGCGACGAGGAGACGATCCGGAGACCACGATGGCAGAGCGAGCTGTTGCGCGGGCGAAGGGTTTCGGAGAAATTTCCAAACTTTTGCCCGTGGCTATATATAGCCCGACCCTGTCAGTGTGACCGAGTGGAACAACTCGGTGGCACCGAGATGCATAACTGTGTTCAGTTACAGCAAATCGGTGAGACCGAAAAGTTCAAATCGGTTGCACCGAGATTGAAAACTCAGATCAACTTGGTGATCTCGGTAGGACCGAAATGGAGGAATCGGTCTGACCGAGAATCACAAAGAGGTTTTGGAAGTTTAAGTCTATGACGAATCGGGGACTCCGAGTGCTCCTCACACAGAGTGGTTCGAATCTGACTTGATCAAATTTTGTGATGTAGCATGAATAGAGTTTGAGATGAGAAAAGCATAGATAGCTAAAGAAGGTTCTTAGGCATTCTTGTCCATCCACTTGGCAAAAAGAAAAGAAACCAAACAATCAAAACAACAAGTGGATGTCCTTGAATGAGTAAAATATGCACCAACATGCTCACACAATAAGATGGCAAATGAAATATGTGGCAAAGCATGCACAACCAATTCTAGCATCTATCAAACAATTGGCGATGACTAGGTCATCTATATATGAGTATATTGACTTAGGAGTCAAATGAGAACATTTGATCATAGGTCATACTCATCGTTTAAGCTCAAGTGGGGTTACCACTTTTACATAATGCATTGATGTGTTCACACCATTAGAGTTGCTTTGACTCAATTCTTAGAGTTAAGCTCCCCCTAGATGTGAGATCCCCCCTTAGAGGGATGAACTAACCTTGGGTTTTGTCGATGATGACTTCATGTAGGTGTTGAAGATGTAGATGCTCAATGTTGATGTAGATCATTTGGAGCAATCCTTTGGAGTGAGTTGCACTTTCAACTTACCTACATGGGTTAGTCCCACAAGGAACAAACAAGAATATCCATAGACATAGAGTGATGCACACACAAGATGATGTCCATGAAATCATTAGGTTACCTTGTCCCTTGCCTTACCAACATGAGGGTTTGTGACTCCTTGAACTAGTGCAAGATGTGGAAGTTGATTGCACTTGTTCTTGCCAAAATGATATGAGTGAAGAATGTTGGCGGAGTCACCCTCAAGAACTCTCTAGTTCTTCTTCTTCGGGATCCACATCATCTTGATGGGAATCCTTGGAGTTGTAGTTGTACTTGATGAAGTAGAACTTGACGTAGTCTTGGGGAACCCACTTGAACGAGGCTTTAGGTGCTTCTTCAAATGCATCAATCTCTTCTTGAAGCTTGTCCTTGCCTTTGTTCTTGTGGTCTTGTGGTGGAAGATCATCTTGAGCTTGTGTTCCCTTGAAGGAAGTAGGATCATACTTCTCTTGTTGAGGAACAAACTTCGTCTTGGGGTATTGATCTTCTTCCCACTCAACTCCATTGGCATTGAACTTTCGTTCAAAACCAACACCTTGATTCTTCCGGTGCCTTCCTTGCTTGCGTACAATTTCCTCGAATTGCTTACTCCCGGCAAGGCTCTTGTAAACACCTTTCTCTATAATTCCCTTCAATAAGCTATTTTCTTGCTCAAGTGTAACTTGGCTAAGAGAATCATTAGTGGAATCAAGAGAACTACTAGAAGCAACAATATTGGATTTGACATTATTATTGTTACTACTAGAGGAAGTATCTTTCTTGTACTTGTTACTAGACTTGACTTGAGGCATGTAAGTAGATAAGAGTAAACGCTTGGCAATGTAAGAAGAACTTTTCTTGCGGAGATCATCATTGATTGCTTTTAAGAACTCATGCTCTTGCTCAAGATTGAGCTTTTCAAAGCGTAACTTCTCATGAGCCCTTAAAAGTTCTCGATGATCTTCGTAGATAGTTTCATGAGCTAACTTAAGAGAGTTTAGTTCTTTAGTTAGAAGCTCAATCTTCTCCTTATCATTGTCATTCGTTTTATCTTGATTAGCATGATTAATTGACGTTTCATCATAGTATTCATCACTAGAGTTGTCAACAAGTAAATCATCATCCACAAGCAAGTCATCTTCATCACTATTGAAATCAACATACTCAGGATGTGTTACCTTTGGACCTTTGGCCATGAAGCATCTTCCAACACCTTCATTTGGTGAGTCAAATATGTCGTAGGAGTTGGTTGACACAAGTGCTAGACCGGCAACACCTTCATCTTGAGTATATTCGGAGTCGGAGTGATAGCTTCTCTCGGAGTGATTGTCGGAGTCGGAGCCGGATACCCATTCACCAACATGAGCTTGATGTCTTCGTTTTGTGTAGCTCCTTGATGACTTGTCCTTCCTTTCCGAATCCTTGCTTCTCCGTGAGGGTCTTCGTTCATAACGATCATCTCTACTCCTCCTCTCTCTTGGTGGTGATTCTTCTCTTTTGCTCCTTCTTCTTGGAGAATCTTCTCTTCTTTTGTAGGGTGCCGTACACTCATTGGAGTAGTGTCCGGGTCTCCCACAATTGTAGCAATTGCGCTCTCGACTAGAAGATCTCTTGTCATTGTAAGACCTTGACTTGGAGCTTCTTTCTTTGCTTCTACTCTTGTAGAATTTGTTGAAGTTCTTCACCATTAAGCTCAATTCTTCATTGAAGGTTGGTTTCTCACTTGATGATGTGGGGGCTTCACTTGAGGCTTTGTAAGCACCACTTGACTTGTTGTGAAGTTCCTCCTTATCCTTGAGTGACATCTCATGAGCAACAATTCTTCCAATGACTTCCGTTGGCTTGAGATCTTTGTAGTTTGGCATCATTTGAATCAATGTGCACACGGTATCATACTTTCCATCCAATGCTCTTAGGATTTCTTGATGATGAATTTGTCGGTCATCTCTTCACTCCCTAAGCCGGCAATCTCATTTGTGATAAGAGCAAGCCTAGAGTACATTTCAGCGACACCTTCACCATCCTTCATTTTGAACTTGTCAAGCTGACTTTGGAGCACATCCAACTTGGATTCCTTGACGGACTCGGTACCTTCATGCATATCAATCAAAGTATCCCAAATTTCCTTTGCATTCTCAAGACGGCTGATTTTGTTGAATTCTTCGGGGCACAATCCGTTGAAGATGATATCACAAGCTTGAGCGTTGTATTGCAGCATCTTCAATTCTTCCGCATTAGCTTCACGGTTCGGTTCTCTCCCATCGAAAAATTCACCTTGCAAGCCAATACAAATAATTGCCCAAACGGCGGGGTTATGTCCAAGAATATGCATTTTCATCTTATGCTTCCAACTAGCAAAATTAGTACCATCAAAGTAAGGACCTCTACGGTGATAATTTCCCTCGCTAGACGCCATACTCTCCTAGGTTGTGAAACCAAGGCTATGACCACCAAAAGCTATGGAAATCAAAGCAAATGGAGACCAAAGCTCTGATACCACTTGTAGGACCTTGAAGTATGTCTAGAGGGGGGGGTGATTAGACTACTTGACCAATAAAAACTTAACCTTTTCCCAATTTTAGAGTTTGGCAGATTTTAGCTATTTTAGGACAAGTCAAGCAATCATCACACAATTCAAGCAAGCATGCAAAGAGTATATAGGCAGCGGAAATTAAAGCATGCAACTTGCAAGAAAGTAAAGGGAAGGGTTTGGAGGATTCAAACGCAATTGGAGACACGGATGTTTTTGGCGTGGTTCCGATAGGTGGTGCTATCGTACATCCACGTTGATGGAGACTTCAACCCACGAAGGGTAACGGCTGCGCGAGTCCACGGAGGGCTCCACCCACGAAGGGTCCACGAAGAAGCAACCTTGTCTATCCCACCATGGCCGTCGCCCACGAAGGACTTGCCTCACTAGCGGTAGATCTTCACGAAGTAGGCGATCTCCTTGCCCTTACAAACTCCTTGGTTCAACTCCACAATCTTGTCGGAGGCTCCCAAGTGACACCTAGCCAATCTAGGAGACACCACTCTCCAAGAAGTAACAAATGGTGCGTTGATGATGAACTCCTTGCTCTTGTGCTTCAAATGATAGTCTCCCCAACACTCAACTCTCTCTCATAGGTTTTGGATCTGGTGGAAAGAAGATTTGAGTGGAAAGCAACTTGGGGAAGGCTAGAGATCAAGATTCATATGGTAGGAATGGAATATCTTGGCCTCAACACATGAGTAGGTGGTTCTCTCTCAGAAATGGTAAGTTGGAAGTGTAGGTTCGTTCTGATGGCTCTCTCCACGAATGAAGAGGAGGTGGAGGGGTATATATAGCCTCCACACAAAATCTAACCGTTACACACAATTTACCAAACTCGGTGGGACCGAATCGTTAAACTCGGTCGGACCGATTTAGTAAACCTAGTGACCGTTAGTGATACCGACATGCATCTCGGTGAGACCGATTCGGTTAGGGTTAGGGCATAACGTAATCTTGGTAAGACCGATTACACAAACTCGGTGAGACCGATTTGGTAATAAGCTTTCCAGAGAGTTGGTCAGGTAAACTCGGTGGGACCGATTTGCTCTTTTCGGTGAGACTGAAATGTTACAAAAAGGAAACAGAGAGTTTACATTGCAATCTCGGTGGGACCGATCGCTCACTTCGGTTAGACCGAAACATTACGAAGGGAAACAGAGAGATTGCAACCCCATCTCGGTGAGACCGAGATCCCTACCGGTAAGACCGATTTGCTTAGGGTTTGTGGCAGTGGCTATGACTTTTGGAATCGGTGGTGCCGGATAGGAAGAATCAGTGTGACTGCTTTTGGCTTTGGGTTTAGGTCATTTGTGGATGTGGGAAAGTAGTTGAGGGTTTTTGGAGCATATCACTAAGCACATGAAGAAAGAGGCTCATTAAGCAACACCTCATCCCTCCTTGATAGTATTGGCTTTTCCTGTAGACTCAATGTGATCTTGGATCACTAAAATGTAAAATGAAGAGTCTTGAGCTTTTGAGCTTGAGCCAATCCTATGTCCTTAGTATTTTGAGGGATCCACTTTCATCATCCATGCCATGCCATTCATTGAGCTTTCCTGAAATAATAGTCTTGGAATAGCATTAGCTCAATGAGCTATATGTTGTTATGAATTACCAAAACCACCTAGGGATAGTTGCACTTTCACCAAAGTTGGGCCTTGCTGGAAGAGTTTTATTCAAAGCAAACTGTCAAGGGAGGGCCATAAACCCCGACCGTGTAAAGAATGCAAATCAAGGAAAATAACACCGGTATGATGGAAACAAGAGCGGCAAGAGTGGAACAAAACACTAGGCAAAAGACCGAGCCTTCCACCCTTTACCAAGTATATAGATGCATTAATTAAATAAGAGATATTGTAATATCCCATGATATCCATGTCCCAACATGGAACAACCTGCAACTGCAACTAGCAACGCCATAAGAGGGGCTGAGCAAAGCGGTAACATAGCCAAACAACGTTTTGCTGGAACGGTGGAAAGGTTACAGACTTATCATGGCAATTTGGGAGGCTTGATAAACAAGTGGTAGGTAGCGCGACAAAGCGATAGCATCAAGACAACTAGCAAGCAAATATAGTAGTGATATCCAAGGTAATGTTCATCTTGCCTGAAATCCCGCTAGGAAGAAGACCAAATCCAAGAAGAATACGAACGGGCGTAGTCGAATGGATCCTCACAATCGCAAAGTTACCGGAACTATCGAGAGGAAGCACAGCCGGAAAGAAGCAAACAACATGGTAAACCAAAAAGCATAATCATGGCATGATGTGTAAGCAAGTATGATACATGTCCGGTTTAATGAGGCATGACATGGCAAAGTGCAACAAACAATACTACAAAATAAGTGGTGCTCAATATGCAACGAGTTGAATATTGACTGTGACGCCCCCGATTCAATCGTACACTAATCATGCACGCAAACGTGTACGATCAAGATCAGGGACTCACGGGAAGATATCACAACACAACTCTAAAAACATAAATAAGTCATACAAGCATCATAATACAAGCCAGGGGCCTCGTGGGCTCGAATACAAGTGCTCGATCATAGACGAGTCAGCGGAAGCAACAATATCTGAGTACAGACATAAGTTAAACAAGTTTGCCTTAAGAAGGCTAGCACAAACTGGGATACAGATCGAAAGAGGCACAGGCCTCCTGCCTGGGATCCTCCTAAACTACTCCTGGTCGTCGTCAGCGGGCTGCACGTAGTAGTAGGCACCTCCAGTGTAGTAGGAGTCGTCGTTGATGGTGGCATCTGGCTCCTGGGCTCCAGCATCTGGTTGTGACAACCAGGTAGAAGGGAAGAGGGAAAAGGGGGAGAAAAGCAACCGTGAGTACTCATCCAAAGTACTCGCAAGCAAGGAGCTACACTACATATGCATGGGTATATGTGTAAAGGGCCATATCAGTGGACTGAACTGCAGAAAGCCAGAATAAGAGGGGGATAACTAATCCTGTCGAAGACTACGCTTCTGGCAGCCTCCGTCTTGCAACATGTAGAAGAGAGTAGACTGAAGTCCTCCAAGTAGCATCGCATAGCATAATCCTACCTGGCGATCCTCTCCTCGTCGCCCTGTTAGAGAGCGATCACCGGGTTGTATCTGGCACTTGGAAGGGTGTGTTTTATTAACTATCCGGTTCTAGTTATCATAAGGTCAAGGTACAACTCCGGGTCGTCCTTTTACCGAGGGACACGGCTATTCAAATAGATAAACTTCCCTGCAGGGGTGCACCACATAACCCAACACGCTTGATCCCATTTGGCCGGACACACTTTCCTGGGTCATGCCCGACCTCGGAAGATCAACACGTCGCAGCCCCACCTAGGCACAACAGAGAGGTCAGCACACCGGTCTAAATCCTATGCGCGCAGGGGTCTGGGCCCATCGCCCATTGCACACCTGCACGTTGCGTACGCGGCCGGTGAGCAGACCTAGCAACCTCCATTACAAAGGAAGTCGCGTTACGCAGTCCAACCCGGCGCGCGCCGCTCAGTTGCTGACGTCAAGAAGGCTTCGGCTGATACCACGACGTCGAGTGCCCATATCTTTCCCACATAGTTGGTTAGTGCGTATAGACCAAATGGCCAGACTCAGATCAAATACCAAGAGCTCGTTAAGCGTGTTATTATGAAGCAACCGCGGACGCCGACCAGGGCCACCTCTCGCCTAGGTGGTCTCAACCTGCCCTGTCGCTCCACCACAAAGATCCACACAGAGGGCCGTCGGGACAAAGGTCCTTTCATCCCCCAATCCGTGAATCACTCGCGGGTACTCTTCGAGCGGACCCGACTTTAGTCACCATCTGAAGTATGTATATATGTATAGTATATACCCGTGATCACCTCCCGAGTGATCACGGCCCAATAGTATAGCAAGGCAGACTGACAAGAATGTAGGGCCAATGATGATAAACTAGCATCCTATACTAAGCATTTAGGATTGCGGGTATGGTATCAATGACTGTAGCAACAATGACATGCTATGCAACAGAATAGGAGTAACCGAACAGTAACATGCTACACTACTCTAATGCAAGCAATATAGAGAAGAATAGGCGATATCTGGTGATCAAGGGGGGGCTTGCCTGATTGCTCTGGCAAGAAGGAGGGGTCGTCAACTCCGTAGTCGAACTGGGCAGCAGCAGCGGTCTCGTAGTCTACCAGAGAGAAGAGGGGGAAGAAACAATGAATACAATGCAAACAGATGTATAACGATGCATGACTAAGCAATGTGTGATGCTAGGCGTGCCCTAACGCGGTATGAGGTGATGCCGGTGAAGGGGGGAAACATCCGGGAAAGTATCCCCGGTGTTTCGCATTTTCGGACAAATGAACCGGAGGTGAAATGTTGCAGGTTCACTATGCTAGGGACGCGTGGCGGATGAACGGGCTGCGTATCTGGATTCGTCTCATCGTTCTGAGCAACTTTCATGTACAAAGTTTTTCCATCCAAGCTGCGGTTTATTTTTATTAATTTTAAAAGATTTAATTCATTTTTAGGATTTATTTAATTATTTAAATTCAACATTATCCAGAACAGTGCACGCTGACGTCAACATGACATCAACATGACGTCAGCAGTCAACAAAGGCGTTGACTGGTCAACTGACATGTGGGTCCATTCTATCATAGACTGATATCTAATTAACAGTTACTTAGTTTAATTAACTAGTCAGCTATTCATGATTTAATTAACTTAATTAATCTAGTTAATTAATTAATTATTTAATATATTTATTTATTTATTTATTTCTAATTCATTTTTATATCTCTTTTTTTAAGGTTCCAGGGGCTGGGCCCCACATGTCATAGGCACAGAGGCCTATCGGGCGCGCTTAGCGGGCGCGGGTGCAGGACGCGGCCTGAGCAGGCGCACGCCCAGGTGCGGGCGGGCCCGACAAGGCGCCGGAGCAGGGGGGTTGGTGACCACGGCGGGGCTCGCCGGGCGCCAACCAGCGGAGGACGGGGATGGCGACGGCGCACGGGACAGGGGCGGACGGAGGGAGGAGCGGGCTCGGCAGAGGCGCCGCTTCGACTGGAGCAGCGGCAACGGCCAAGGGACGGCGCCGGCGTGGGCGCACGGCGGCGACACAAGGGCGCGGGGCGCGGTGAGGGAAGAGCAAAGCATCGGCGCGCGCCCGGGCGCGTGTACAGGGGCATGCGGGGCGAGGCCACGGTGAGCGCGGGCCGGGGCGCGGTCGCGGCGAGCACGCATCGGGCGCGGCCGGGTCGCGCGGTGCACGCGACGAAGTGCGGGACAGGGAGGAGGGGAGGGGCGAGGCGGAGCTCACATCGAGGAGCAGGGACGGGGCAATGGGCTCGATGGAGGTCGGGGGGACGACGGGGACGAGCGGCGGAGCGGGAGGCAGTCCTGCGAGGCGGCGGCGTCCTGGCGTGGGGGGCGGCGAGCTCCGGGCGCCGGCGACGGCGGGTGTTGACGAGGCGGCGGGGTCGTGCCCCGATCCGATCTGGATCGGGGAGAGTGGGAGAGTGGGGGGGAGTGGGGATCGGTAGGTTAGGGTTTCGGGGGGATGGATAAGGGGAGGGGGCGTGGCCGGCCGGCTGGGCCGGGTGGGTGAATGGGCCGGGGGGGTCTTTCTCTTTTTTTTGTTTCCTATTTTCTTTTCTGTTTAAATCATTTTAAACCATTTAGCCATTTTATAAAAATGTGTTTGTTGCACCATATTTACATATGCACATTATGGCACCTCCCAAACATTTTTGTTTTAACTTCCGAAAACTTTTATTGTTGACATTAATTTGAATTTGAATTTTGAAACGGTTTCGAATCATCGCGAGGTTAACAACAGTGACCGTGGTGACGTGGCATCATTAGCATGGGATTACTGTAGCTTAATTATCCGGTCGTCACAAATCTCCTCCACTACAAGAAATCTCGTCCTGAGATTTAAGAGGGGGACTAGGGGGAAAGGTCTGGTTACGGAATCCTAACGAATCTTCTCGTCTTTGGTTGCTCTTCTCGAAGAGGTGGATCCATTACGTTGAAGTCTTCATTTCTCTGCTCCAGGTCATCATGATGGAGCCGTCATCCTTTCTTCAGGATCTCCAATGTACTAACGAATCAATAAGGGTAGCTCGTCTACGACAAAAATGCTTATGAGGGAACAATCTGGGGTTAACCCAAGAATGAGCATAAGAGTATCTCTCGAGTTGAACATATAAAATACATCGAGAGTAAGGCACGAAGGTACAATAAGAGGTTCCAAGCAGATAGATAGTTGCTCGAGGTCTGAACCAGGGTGAGAAAGGGGTTCAGAGCAACGAGAGTAAGGATTGCGTCTGATACCAGAATAGAACACTAGGAAGGTGGCTCGTGATTTGGATACCAAGCCAAGTGCGAGGAACAGTTTCGGAGATCAGGGATGTACATGAGAGTTAGGTTTCGATCCTGTGGAACAGTGGGTTATGGGCCCACCATGTGGTTAAAAGTAGGAAAAGCGTTGATATCTTGCACGGTCGAGATAGCAAGACATGTCAGAGGGTAGCCTATCAGTTATGTTGGCAACAATGTCAATACCAAGGGCGAGGGACGAAGAGAACCATTTTCCCGCTTGTTGAACGAGGCGGGCCAATAGGCAAAGTTCTCGTCCATCGGTGGTTACCGGAATATCATCAACAATAGTAACAGGGTCTTACTGACCGAGTTGTACACCATGGTGTTTACATAAGCAGGGAGATATTACTGCTTATGCCATATTGATGACAGAGAGGTTAAACACAACAATGGAAAGGAAATTATGTTTATCAGGTTAAACAAAACAATGAAAGGGAAAATGTGTTTAAACACATATTTCAGGGGTATATCCTTCCCAAGGACAAGCGGAGCATGATATCCATGACAGGATATTATGTAGAAAATCCTCTAGGTGAGGGGAGAGAAATTTCATGACGTTACCCATACAACGGTGTTTGGATAATTGAGCAGGAAACATTTAGCATTGGGCTTCAAATGTTCTTGTTGAAAATCGGAGTACCATAGACATGCTTCGAGATAGCATTGACATGGTCTTCAAGCAAAGGTCGGACTTTGGATACTCAATGGACTCATCAGGAACAACTTATAGAATAAGTCTTTCAATTTTCCTCATGGAAGAGTGGATAGCCTTGCTAAAAAGGAAATTATAATAATGGGTCCTCCGGTCAGGTGTGCTAGGCAACGACACCACCTTACCGGGTTATGTAGAGACCAATGTTATAACTCTTGGGGATATGTCCCAACCATCATATCTGACCGAGATTCAGATCTGATTGGTGTCAGGATACCTCCGACTCATGATGTCTGAGAAGAAAATGTGCAACACAAATTGACGAGATGACATTGTAAGATTCTCGGAAAATGAACTATGGAAGCGAATTCCGAAACAAGAGTTCAACATTAAACCAAGGAGAAGACGAGGAAATGGCTGATGGACTCGGCGACTATTCATCGAGATTAACAAAAGATGGATTTCCACAATGATGTGAACAAGGTGGCAACACTTGTCAGATCAAACGATATAATGATGTATGCTCGATGAAAACATACACAATTAAATATTGGTTGAAAGGGGCACCCGAAATATGGGCTGGGTTGCACGACCAACGTCGGAATGGAAATTTAGCAACCAACACACTACATTGGAATTATTGTCCACTAACTCTGAAGTAGCAAGGTTGCTAGAGATATTAAATTCTCATAACATAGTTCACTCAACACGGGGACCAAGAGAAGAATTATGATGGTGAGAAGCATCACTGTATCAAGAATTCCTTAAGAGGTGGTGAAACTCTCACGACATTCTTGACATAAAGGATGGTAATACTCCAATGTAAAGAAGAACAATTGCTGGATAGCAAGGAACCCAAGGTATAACACAAAACAAGAACAAGTTTGTGTTGGAGGAAAGGTAGTAGAGTGGTCGATGATAACACTAATCATCGAGGGCAAGGATTGTCTTTGTCATCATGAATTCCATTGATATCCTGGAAGAGCTCAGAATGCTGATGATGAGCACGACACATTTGTCGAGAGAATTCATGAAGATGTAATCAATTGGCGATGACATCAAGTCAAAGTAATGATGAAGCAAAAGGTTATTGAAACCATGGGTACGACACAAACTCCAAAGCAAGCTTGCTGTCCAAAGCGAAATGATATGATGAGGAAGATCGACGTAAGCTTAGCTCATCGTCAAAAATTGTGCTCTGGGAAGAAGGACCAGGTAGCACAGTTAAAATCGACACGACAAGGATATAGCCAAACAGGCTAGGAATGTCGTGATTGAGTTCAAACTCGTAAGTAATGAAGGTTACCAAGAGTTGTTTAATGGGACAATTCCATTTCTCCCCCTAACTTGAACCCACACCTGGCATTTACCCCTAAATTTCGAGTATGCTCAAAAATACCCCTCTTCCGTCAAAGCTTCTTATAGAAATACCCTTCCATACCATTTCCGTGTGGTCAAAGGCGTTTGACTGGCTACGGGACATTTTCTAGCCAGTTTTGCCCCTATACGCATATGACACTTACAGGTGGGACCTACTCGAGAAAAAAACAAAAAACTCTCTCCCTCACCCCCTCTTTCACTTACAAGTGGACCCACCAAAAAAGAAAAAAAATTGTATTCTCTTTTACCTCTCTGTCTCTCTCTCTCTCGCTCAACTCCGGCAGCGGCCAACATCCGACGGCGGCGGGACTCGCCGGATCCCGCCGGATCCGGGCGAGGGGCGGTGCAGGGGCACGGATCCGGACGCGGGGAGGTAGCAGGACACCGCAAGGACGACCGGCATCGTGTGGCTCCGAAGTGGTCAGCCCTGGCGTTCGAGCGTCGGTGCGAAGGGCTCCATGGCGCTGTTAACGGCGACGGCGACTGCGGGTGGCGGGCAGGGGAGGCCGTCGGACGACGGGAATGGATGGATCCGGACATGGGGGTTCGGACCCGGGCAGTGGCGTCGCTCGGAGGTCGCCGGACGGAGCAAATCAACGGCGGCGGCGCCATGACCGACGGAAGAAGCTCCTGCGTGAGAGTGGAATTAGAGAGAGACGGGAGAGTCAGGGAGGAAGAGGAGGGAGAAGAGCAGGGCGACGCAGGGCTGGCCTAGGCTCGGGCGGCGACGCTCCGGCGGCCGGCCGGCGTCGGGGCCGAGCGGGGGCAGTGGCGAGGCCACGTCAGCAGTAGGGGGAGACAGTATTTCGTCCATCCAGGGGCATTTTGGACAAATCACATGGTCAAACCCCTTTGACCTAACAGAAACGGCGCTCAAGGCTATTTCTAGAACACCACCTAACGGCACAGGGGTATTTTTGAGCATACTCGAAATTTAGGGGTAAATGCCAGGTGTGGGTTCAAGTTAGGGGGAGAAATGGAATTGTCCCTTGTTTAATCGCGATGTGGACTCGAGTCAGTTATCGGTGTCTTTGAGTGTTTAATAACTCAAAGCCCGTGAAAAATTGGAATCAATGAGAATGTAGCACTTGATGAAGAACTCATAAGAAGTTATGTAGTTCTGTGATAATCTCGAGATACCAGGGGGGTAATACTCGACGACAGGTCAAAGTAGAGGTTGGACTGGGGTAATGCTCTGCAAAAGACAAGTACTTACACTTGCACAAGAAATGGTATTTAAAGGGGAACATGGTCGGAATCCACGATCATAAAGGATCGAACCATGGATACAAGATGAACTTATAACAAGGGGGTAATTATTTTTACGAGCAGCTTCCATGATAAGTTATACATCGTGTCCTTGGGCATGAATGCAATGTTCAAGGTCGACTCCCACTTCTTCAATGTATAACCTTCCATTCACTTTTCACTTTGATAAAGGCATTAGTGATGAAAGTTTTATCTGGTGAAATACCAGATGAGTATGACTCGTGAAAACTTCCGAGTTCACACATATAAAGGAAGGCATAGGTTCAACCCGTCAGGGTATCATGGAAACATATACCACAAGCTTCAATAGTAAATACGACCAGCTCGAAAGCAGAGCATGGTTGGCCACGCAGATGATACAATGTACCAAGGGCATTATGTATCAGGTAAAGAACTCACAAGGTGATTGACTATGAAGGACACTATCGGATAACAATCCAACAATGGATCGGGTGATCCACAACGGAGCTGATGTGAGTATCGGTACTCAACCAGAAGAGGAAAGAATGCAAATGCAACAGGTTATGGAATCATCTGAATAATTCCAAGCTTAAATGCAAAGGAATTATGATTTTCAAATCATGGGAACAGAAGCAATGTTCTGAATAGGGATGGATAAGTTGAGTAGTCTTAGGGGTACAATCGATGGCAATTTGATCGGTCGAGATCCATCTCATGTTTAAAATGACGTCTGAGCCAGAAAGATAATTTAAAAGGATCAACCGATGATTGCGTGCATTCGCATTCATGTTGAATCAATAGGATCAAAATGACGGTGTCAAAGGAGACTAATGAATATTGCCAGGCATATGGGAAGCATCCATAATGCAAGCAGACAAGTATTTGCAGAGCAATAGTTGACAATGGATTATCGAAAGACTGGATAGTATTTCAAAGTATCTTGTGGATCACATGATCAACTAGGAATGAGCAAATCCTCGATGAGTGTGAGGAATTATCCGTAGATGTATTAAAGCGGAGATGGAGCTGCAAGGTAGCAGGCATAATGAATTCTCGGGATATTGGAATGTTTCAGGGAATCTTCTAAGAACAAGATCAACTAGGAATAAAAGTAAGAACGATAGGTGTATGTATTTATCCATAGGGATATTTTGGTGGTAGGGAATTGCCAAAGCAACAGGCACAAAGTCTCGAAAGAATATCAGAGAGTATCTTCAAAATCTTCTGGTGCAGGCGGCAATCATCTGTAATAAGGGGCTCTCCGGGAGAAAGTATTTTCGAGAACCTAAAGTTAGATTTTAGTAAAATCATTAAACCAGAATAGGAAAGAAATCAGAGTCCCAGAGCAAAGATCGAGGAGTAAAAGATCCTAATACCACCCAAATAGCGACGTGGGCCCATGGGCCGCACAGCCATGTTAGTAAAACAGTTTTCATCGACTAGACTCAACTTCGGCCAAGGAGTTGGAAAGGGGATTCCTATAGGCAGTCGGCTCTGATACCAACTTGCGACGCCCCCGATTCAATCGTACACTAATCATGCACGCAAACGTGTACGATCAAGATCAGGGACTCACGGGAAGATATCACAACACAACTCTAAAAACATAAATAAGTCATACAAGCATCATAATACAAGCCAGGGGCCTCGTGGGCTCGAATACAAGTGCTCGATCATAGACGAGTCAGCGGAAGCAACAATATCTGAGTACAGACATAAGTTAAACAAGTTTGCCTTAAGAAGGCTAGCACAAACTGGGATACAGATCGAAAGAGGCACAGGACTCCTGCCTGGGATCCTCCTAAACTACTCCTGGTCATCGTCAGCGGGCTGCACTTAGTAGTAGGCACCTCCAGTGTAGTAGGAGTCGTCGTCGACGGTGGCATCTGGCTCCTGGGCTCCAGCATCTGGTTGCGACAACCAGGTAGAAGGGAAGGGGCAAAAGGGGGAGAAAAGCAACCGTGAGTACTCATCCAAAGTACTCGCAAGCAAGGATCTACACTACATATGCATGGGTATATGTGTAAAGGGCCATATCAGTGGACTGAACTGCAGAAAGCCAGAATAAGAGGGGGATAACTAATCCTGTCGAAGACTACGCTTCTGGTAGCCTCCGTCTTGCAGCATGTAGAAGAGAGTAGACTGAAGTCCTCCAAGTAGCATCGCATAGCATAATCCTACCCGGCGATCCTCTCCTCGTCGCCCTGTTAGAGAGCGATCACTGGGTTGTATCTGGCACTTGGAAGGGTGTGTTTTATTAACTATCCGATTCTAGTTATCATAAGGTCAAGGTACAACTCCGGGTCGTCCTTTTACCGAGGGACACGGCTATTCGAATAGATAAACTTCCCTACAGGGGTGCACCACATAACCCAACACGCTCGATCCCATTTGGCCGGACACACTTTCCTGGGTCATGCCCGGCCTCGGAAGATCAACACGTCGCAGCCCCACCTAGGCACAATAGAGAGGTCAGCACGCCGGTCTAAATCCTATGCGCGCAGGGGTCTGGGCCCATCGCCCATTGCACACCTGCACATTGCGTATGCGGCCGGTGAGCAGACCTAGCAACCTCCATTACAAAGGAAGTCGCGTTACGCAGTCCAACCCGGCGCGCGCCGCTCAGTCACTGACGTCAAGAAGGCTTCGGCTGATAGCACGACGTCGAGTGCCCATATCTTTCCCACGTAGTTGGTTAGTGCGTATAGACCAAATGGGCAGACTCAGATCAAATACCAAGAGCTCGTTAAGCGTGTTATTATGAAGCAACCACGGACGCTGACCAGGGCCACCTCTCGCCTAGGTGGTCTCAACCTGCCCTGTCGCTCCGCCACAAAGATCCACACAAAGGGCCGTCGGGACAAAGGTCCTTTCAGCCCCCAATCCGTGAATCACTCGCGGGTACTCTTCGAGCGGACCCGACTTTAGTCACCATCTGATGTATGTATATATGTATAGTATATACCCGTGATCACCTCCCGAGTGATCACGGCCCAATAGTATAGCAAGGCAGACTGACAAGAATGTAGGGCCAACGATGATAAACTAGCATCCTATACTAAGCATTTAGGATTGCGGGTATGGTATCAATGACTGTAGCAACAATGACAGGCTATGCAACATAATAGGAGTAACCGAACAGTAACATGCTACACTACTCTAATGCAAGCAATATAGAGAAGAATAGGCGATATCTGGTGATCAAGGGGGGCTTGCCTGATTGCTCTGGCAAGAAGGAGGGGTCGTCAACTCCGTAGTCGAACTGGGCAGCAGCAGCGTCGGTCTCGTAGTCTACCGGAGAGAATAGGAGGAAGAAACAATGAATACAATGCAAACAGATGTATAACGATGCATGACTAAGCAATGCGTGAAGCTAGGCGTGCCCTAACGCGGTATGAGGTGATACCGGTGAAGGGGGGAAACATCCGGGAAAGTATCCCCGGTGTTTCGCATTTTCGAACAAATGAACCGGAGGTGAAATGTTGCAGGTTCACTATGCTAGGGACGTGTGGTGGATGAACGGGCTGCGTATCTGGATTCGTCTCATCGTTCTGAGCAACTTTCATGTACAAAGTTTTTCCATCCGAGCTACGGTTTATTTTATATTAATTTTAAAAGATTTAATTCATTTTTAGGATTTATTTAATTATTTAAATTCAACATTATCCAGAATAGTGCATGCTGACGTCAGCATGACATCAACATGACGTCAGCAGTCAACAAAGGCGTTGACTGGTCAACTGACATGTGGGTCCATTGTATCATAGACTGATATCTAATTAACAGTTACTTAGTTTAATTAACTAGTCAACTATTCATGATTTAATTAACTTAATTAATCTAGTTAATTAATTAATTAATTAATATGTTTATTTATTTATTTCTAATTCATTTTTATATCTCTTTTTTTTAACGTTCCAGGGGCTGGGCCCCACATGTCATAGGCACAGAGGCCTATTGGGCGCGCTTAGCGGGCGCGGGTGCAGGACGCGGCCTGAGCGGGCGCACGCCCAGGTGCGGGCGGGCCCGACAAGGTGCCGGAGCAGGGGGGTTGGTGACCACGGCGGGGCTCGCCGGGCGCCAACCGGGCGGAGGACGGGGATGGCGACGGTGCACGGGACAGGGGCGGACGGAGGAAGGAGCGGGCTCGGCAGAGGCGCCACTTCGACTGGAGCAGCGGCGGCGGCCAAGGGACGGCGCCGGTGTGGGCGCACGGGGTGCAGGGCGGCGACACGGGGGCGTGGGGCGCGGTGAGGGAAGAGGCAAAGCATCGGCGCGCGCCCGGGCGCGTGTACAGGGGCATGCGGGGCGAGGCCACGGTGAGCGCGGGCCGGGGCACGGTCGCGGCGAGCACGCATCGGGCGCGGCCGGGTCGCGCGGTGCACGCGACGAAGTGCGGGACAGAGAGGAGGGGAGGGGCAAGGCGGAGCTCACATCGAGGAGCAGGGACGGGGCAATGGGCTCGATGGAGGTCGGGGGGGACGACGGGGATGAACGGCGGAGCGGGAGGCAGTCCTGCAAGGCGGTGGTGTCCTGGCGTGGGGGGCGGCGAGCTCCGGGCGCTGGCGACGGTGGGTGTTGACGAGGCGGCGGGGTCGTGCCCCGATCCGATCTGGATCGGTGAGAGTGGGAGAGTGGGGGGGAGTGGGGATCGGTAGGTTAGGGTTTCGGGGGGGATGGATAAGGGGAGGGGGCGTGGCCGGCCGGCTGGGCCGGGTGGGTGAATGGGCCGGGGGGGGTCTTTCTCTCTTTTTTTTGTTTGTTTCCTGTTTTCTTTTCTGTTTAAATCATTTAAACCATTTAGTCATTTTATAAAAATGTGTTTGTTGCACCATATTTACATATGCACATTATGGCACCTCCCGAACATTTTTGTTTTAACTTCTGAAAACTTGTATTGTTGACATTAATTTGAATTTGAATTTTGAAACGGTTTCAAATCATCGTGAGGTTAACAATAGTGACCGTGGTGACGTGGCATCATTAGCGTGAGATTACTGTAGCTTAATTATCCGGTCGTCACATTGACGAAACACCGCAATCAAATTATTTAGTTCACTCCCGTTTAAGTAACCAACAATACTAAATATTGTTAAACATGGCAAGAGGTGAATCATAAGTAAAGCAACTATTTAGGCAAGTTTAAATGAGGCCGGAAACAACAAACAACAATTCTGGAAAATCCACATATGCATATTTCAAATTTACTACTGTTCTGCCCTATACACAATTTTAGAGTTGTTAAACATGCGAATGTCACGACTGGTTTTCCGGGTATGAATTTCTAGAAAAAGACCATCGTGCTCAGCCCCAGGATTACTGTTAGCTGATGAGGCTCCAACTTGATACAGAAATTCCAAGCAAAAATACAAAACATGTAGTACAAGACCATTCTGGCCTGTGAGTACAACAAATGGTTTCTAGTGGTTGATGGCGGAAGCGGTTTGTGGATCATCAGTGTCTATGGGACTCCAATTCCCATAGGAACAGCTGACCAGGTTAACTCCTATCTCCGCGAGGCTGCTATCTCCGTTGCTTAGGTTCCGGGGCTGTCATCGCGTCGCTCCTCTCCGTGCAAGAAAATCTGGCCAAGACAATAGTCAGGGACAAGCCAGTGAGTACTTTGAATGTACTCGCAAACATTATGAACACAGGTATAATATAACAATGATGTGCTGAAAATATTTTATGCTCAAGACGTCAGTCACAAAAGATAAATAAACTCTGTTGCGTGCAAGCACGTTACTTATGAATATGCAATAACATAGTAGTATTAAAATTTATGAAATAAATAACAAGCAATGCCACAGTCGGGCGTCTTAGCGACACCACATAAAGGGCTTTTAAAAGAAATGCCACAGTCGAGCGTCTTAGCGACACCACATAAAGGGCTTTAAAAGAAATGCCACAGTCGGGCGTCTTAGCGACACCACATAAAGGGCTTTAAAAGAAATGCCACAGTCGGGCGTCTTAGCGACACCACATAAAGGACTTTTAAAGAAATGCCACAGTCGGGCGTCTGAGCGACACCACATAAAGGGCTTTAAAAGAAATGCCACAGTCGGGCGTCTGAGCGACACCACATAAAGGGCTTTAAAAGAAATGCCATAGTCGGGCGTCTGAGCAACACCACATAAAGGGCTTTAAAAGAAACAATCATAGTGAATATCCCGGAGGTAGAACCATCCCAGAGATACTCGATAATAACAATAATATCACGGGTTAGTCAACAATAATAATAATCATAATTATCACAAGACACAGGTAGTAGTTCCAGTTCTGGTTAACAGTTTCACCTCCGAAGACCGACACTAAGACCGACACTTGACCCATCCAAGACTGTAATCCTTAACCATGGACACGGCTATTCGAATAGGTTTAATCTCTGCAGAGGGTGTACTCTTTACCCACGAGTAACGGATTTCTTTAGTCCATCGGGACTAATTCCATCTACAGTCCTTTTGTTGAAAACACACCTAACTTGCACACACCAGCTTAACTCACACGTGTCTGGAATCACCCACGACACTTGTCAAGCAAACTCTAAGTGGGGAGGCTACAACCTCGCGTAGCATGGGATCAAATTTATATCGCGCGCTCTAAGGGGTGGCCTCCCCTCTCGGTCCCAACCGGAAACACCCATGCCCCCGGACCAGGTGGCCTGCCTAGCAGCTACAACCGGTATCTTCCACCATGGCCTCTCTGTACGGTGTGTGCTAGAAAGAGGTTGACAACTTACTGAACCGTACTCTACTTGTTGTAGAGACGAGTGGTAGTACGAAGCAAGTATGGGGGTTACTGGAACAAGACTCGATCTACGATCGACTCAGGAGGTTTATAGTTTCCTACATGACATGTATAACAAAAATATTTCAACCCGTACAATCAACACTCATTATATCTTACCATGCCATACCGGACATACCCGTCCCGACGGAGACCGGCGACAAGCTCACGCCTACCCAAGGCAGAGGCTTTCCCGGATTCCTTTTCGGCATGCATGCAAGATACATGAGGATGCTTGCCATCACAAGTATACTCATTTCCAACAGCATGGAAATCACTAATATGCATCCATTCAAATGATCATATCACATGAAATAACAAGTCCTTCGAAATGAGTTGGTGATATAAACGTGTCAACGAACACACCAAAAATATTATGCCGGGGTTCAGAATGCTTGCCTTCAGGTCACGGGAAGGCAGGGTGCATTTCAAACTCTTAAAGTATTTCTCCTCTCTTCAAAAATCCTATTTTAGCAATATAAATGAATTAACACACAAAATAAAACAGCACAAAAAGTTGTTCTGAATTTTTTTCTAATAAATCTTAAAATAAACTAGACAATATTTGAGAGAGGTAGGAAAAAGAATTAATTCATTTGGAGTTATATTTAAAAAGATATAGTCAGTCAAAGTTCTGGTCAAATCTGATTTTAAATAAAACAGAAAAAGAAAAACGTTTCAGAGGGGAATACGCTTTCGAAGCGGGAGAAACGTACTGGGGTGGATTACGCCTTCACTTAAACAAGTGGACGGCGCGGTGAGACACTGACAGTGGGTCCAGGGGGCCCACTAGTCAGGTTTGACTATTTCTTTTCCCCCTCCTTTCTCTGTCCCGAGCGGAGGCGGAGCTCCGGCGATCGTCGTCGGCGACTGGTGGCTCCTCGCGGGGCCTCGAGGGCAGGGATGGATCCGCCACTCCAGGGCGGTCCTCCCGGTGGTCGCCAGGCCGGTGGGGACGGAGGGAGTTGCCGGCGGCGAGCTTCGTGGCGGAGGAGGCTTCGGTGGCAGAGTGGTTTTGGGGCGAATGTGGTTCCCGATCAAAATCGAGTAGGGGGTTGGGTTCCTGGAAGGAAGGAGGTGTTCTTGGTGAAGAGAAATGGGAGGGAGAGGCCCTTGTGGCGCTGGGAGAGCTGGGGCCATGGCGGCGGCCGCTGCTGCCGGAGGTGGGGAAGATGACCTCCCCGGGTCGATTGGCTGCCCCAAGGGGTCCTAGGGGATGGCTTAAGAGTCGCTTGCGTGCTCGGAAGGTTTCGGGGCGTCCTTTTATAGCGCGACGAGGTCGGTTCCACGGCGGTGGATGAGGACGCCGGCGAACCGCCCCTCTGTAGCTTGCATGGCGTCGTGGCGGCGACGAACACTAGCGGACACGCTTGCGGATGAGTTCGGGCTGTGCCAGGGGCCAGGTGGCGAGCCGGGGTGGCTTTGGCGGCGCTGAACGGAGCAGAGGCTATCGGCCGACGCCGGCATGCCGCCAAAAGTGCTCTGGCGGTGGTGCTGTAGGGTGCCAGGGCGGGCTGGCGTGTAGTAGTGAGGCGGGGAGTGCGTGGCAGCTAGCTGCAGGTGGTCACGAGTCGGAACGGGTGCGGGGTGAGACGCGGCGGCTCGGTTGCACGCGTGCGCCAAACGCACGCTCTGCTCGCGCTCTGGGCGTGCACGGGACGTGCTTGAAGAAATGCCAGTGCATGCTGCAGAGCTTGGGTGAGGCTGGCAATTAACAGATCCATGCCAGGAGTTGGGAGTCTAGTGGACATGTTAGTTCTATTAGGGGTGCAAGCTCCCAGTGCAATGTCAAAAGTCATGTCAAAACAGATCATGCTCATAAGGTGTTTGACAAAATGCTAAGGGCACTTAGGCATTTCTTGGAGTGGCCAAATTCTCCAGATCAGTGTCTCTTTAGAAGCAAGAGAAGGTGGTAAGGTTAGTTTGGCAAAAAGAGAAACTTGCTAGTGCAGGTTTTGCAGAACTTCAAATCTGGACAGGATGTGAATGGCATTATTTGATGAACAAAAATTATGCCAATGGTTGCATGCTCCTGGACTTAGGAGTTTAACATGGAGGACTACAAGTAGGAGAAAGAATCAAGGGCTAAAGAGCAAGAAAAAATATGGTTGCTGTACAAACCATCATGTTGGACCAGAATGAAGATGAGGTTGTTTCACTCAAAATTTTCAAAGAACAACCCTGGATTTTTGCATATAATGGAATGATATGCTCCTACTGACATCACAAAATTTTGGTGGAATCTAGAAACAAATATTTAAAAGGGTTGTAGTGCAAAACTGTCCACTGGACCAGAGAAGAAAAACATGTGTAGCACTCAAAATATGCAATGAATGAAATATATTATTGCACAAAAGTGATTTAGAGACATCATATGACATCTCCAAATTTTGGTTGGATTTTTAGATAAATATATCAAATGGTTGTAGTTCAAAAAGATCTCCAAGAACTTAAAACAAGTCATTTTAATGAATAAAGTTCAGGGTGAAATAATTTAATAAATAAATATACTGATTGAGAGATGTTTTTAAATGAGAGGGAAAATAAGTCCAATATGTTTTGGAAGGATCCACTTGGGAAAAACTCCTTAATATTAAAAGGAAAAGTTTTGAAATCAACAGATATTCTTGCAGGCAAAAATTTTAAACTCTTGGCAAAATTTTAATAACTAAAACCTGGTTAAATTTTTGGGGTGTTACAGCGAAGTAATGCCACCATGTTAATCCGTGCATTTTTTCATCTCATTTACATATAAAGTTTATTTAAGTCGGAGCTACGATTATTTAGTTATGAAATAAACCATTTTAGCATGTCATTGATGCAATTAATGCAAACAACAATTTTAACATCTTTAACATGGATAAAAGTTGCATATTGCGAAACTAGATGAAATTCTACACATTTCATATATAAATCTTTTTAAACCGATGCATGGTTTGGGAGTTATTCAATGCATGAAGTTAGAGGGTCCAATCTGTACAACTGCATTTCACTGGTTATTAGCAAATTTGCTGAAGGAAAAAAACGAGCACTGGGCTGAAACTGGCGCGCTGCTCACATTGGGCCCAGAGGAGAAGATGGGCCGGCTTGGTGAAGGAGCTGGCGGCAGGCCGCGGCGGAATTCCCTATTTGACGCATACTGCATCAAACTGTCGAGCAAACGCAAAGACTGGGCGAACCAGCGAGGAATTGGTCCGGCCCATCCGTAGTACGTACGAGGTTTCTGTTTTTATGAATCTTCTAGAGGTTTCCCAGCGGTTTTTATTTTCCTTTTTCCTTTTCTTTTTTTGTGTCTGTTTCTTTTTTTCTTTTTTTCTTTTTTGTGTCTGTTTCTTTTTTTCCTTTCTGTTCGTGTTTCTTTTTCTTTTTCATTTTTTCCTTTTTCCTGTTTCTTTTGTTTGAAATTTTCAAAAATTTTGTTCCAAATTTCAAAAAATGTTCGCATGTTCAATTCTTTTTACACAATTATAAAAAAAAAATCGTGTTTCAAAAAATGTTCAGGAATTTCAAAATATGTTCTTGCTTTCAAAATTTGTTCACAATTTTCAACAATGTTCATATTTCAAAAATTGTTCTCGTTTTCGAAATTTAGTTCATGATTTATAATGTGCTTACAATTTTAAAATTTAAAATAATTTTTGGAATTTCAAGAAATGATCTCGTTTCCAAAATATGTTCACAGTTTGAAAAATTGATCGTGTTTGACAAATTGTTTGAAGTGCCAAAAAATGTTTGCGTTTCAAAAACAATGTTCGTGTTTTACAAAAATGTTCGAAGCTATAGAAAAATGCCTTCATTTTCTATATTTTTGTTCATGTATACTAAAAAGTTGCATTTACATAATTCTTCTGGTTATTCAAATTGTTCTCTGTTTCAAAATTTTGTTCTGAATTTTCAAGAATTGTTCCTGTTTTTAAGTTTTGTTCACCAATTAAAAAATATCACGTTTTCAAAAATTGTTCTGGTTCCAAAATTTGTTCACAAATTTAAGAAATGCTCCTGTTTTTAAATTTTGTTCACAAATTCAAAAAATGATCGGCGAATTTCAAAAAATGTTCACATTTATTAACTTTTTTTCACCAATTCAAAAATGGGAATTTCCAAAACATGTTCCGGCTTTCCAAATTTGTTCACATCATCAAAATGGTCATGTGTTTGAAAAATGTTCGCGCTTTCAGTTTTTTGTTCCTGTGTTTCAGAATATGTTTTGCATTTTCAATAAATTCTTCTTGATTTCAGAAAAAAAATCGTTTTCATGTTGCTCGTTTTTTTGAAAATAAAGTTTGGAGATTCCCAAAAAAATTTCAAGTTTATTTTTCCCTATGAAATAAAATGTTTGCTTTTGAATGCATATAATATTTTTTCAAAAAATAAAATCACGTTCAAAAGTTTAAAAATAGTTTTAAATATGTTTCGGCTTATAAGGCGGACTGCCATTTTTATGTACGAAATCCCATGAATTATGGTGCCTATTAGCATTGCTCACTTGCAGTAGGGTATGTACTATCCCTACCGTTGTTGTATGCTCTTTTAAGTATGGCGTTTCAATTCTATCGTGAGTGGCAAGCATGCGATCGCAGGATCGATTCACGGCTCAAGCGCGCGGTCGACGGACGTGGGAACGGGCGAGGGAGGCCCGGATCCTCCAGATCCGGTGGCGCTCGGCTTGTGGAGGCCGATGGCGATCCACACGACCATGGAGGTTGCTGTTGCCTGAAGAAAAGACAAAGAAAATTCAGAGGGGAAACAAGGGAGAAGAGAGACCGTAGGGAGATGGCAGGAGCGCGACACGAGGGAAAAGAAAGGGGATATGGGCCGCGGTGGAGGAGCTCACCAGCGGCTCCCGTCAGCACGAGGATCTCTGGCAAGGCGGAGCTTCGTTCGATTCCTTGGAGAACAAAGAGAGAGAGATGTGAGGCAGGGAGACAACAAGGAGAAAGAGGAGAGGGAGCAGGGGTGCAGGGTCCTGGCAGCTGTGCCCGTGGTCGTCGGCGTTGCACGAAGGTGGGGGAGCTCGGTCTCGCTTGGGAGCTTAGGTTCCTCCCGATCTGGACCTCAAGCGAGGCTGCAGGGCTGTGGCGTGGAGCAAGGGAGTTGGGGAGGCAGGAGGCCTCGGGTGGAGTGGAGTGGATCGATGGGATTGTTAGGATTCTTCTCGGTGGAGATTAGCTGACGGAGGTGCTTGAATGACGAGGAATTCAAGGGAGGTGGCTGGTTGGCTCCTGCCGAAAACGATGAGGAGAAGGTGGGAGGTGCCAGATCCGAGAAGGAGGCTGGTTGGTCGGGCACGGAAATGGAGGAGAGACAAGGGGTGGGGCGGCTGAGGGGATGGATGGGACATCTCCCTAAATTCTAGGGTAGGTTGATATATATAGCTAGTGGGTTAGTTTAGGGGTTATTTGGACCCTCCGATCTAGATCGGGCGATCGAGAAGAAAAGACTAGGGGATTCCAAAGAAGAATTCGAATATATTTTTGGGATGTTTGGGGATGATCCGAACCCATCGGTGACGACTGCCCGGGTCGGGTTCAGAACAACTTTCGGACATGCGCGAGGGGTTTGATGAAAGGCCATGGAGACAAGGGGGTGTTATGGGCTCAGAGAAGAGAGCGGTCCGGTTGATCTGGGAGGAGGTCAATAGAGACAAGGAAGAAGCGGCAACTACGAGCAGATGCGGTTTTTGAAAAATGATGGCAGCAGAGTGCTGATGCAATGCGAATGGTGGATGATGAATGCAACAAGCAAATAAAACACACAGCGAAAGCGAAAATAAATGGAAGGCACTGGAGCGTCGGTCTCGGACTGTTACAACTCTCTCCCATTTATAAGAGATCTTGCCCCGAGATCTAGCCATGGAAAACAAAGAGAAGTGGTAAACCTAAGTTGCTTCTTCGACAAATGAGTGAAACCACGAACCTTGAGAGGTTGAACAACTTGAAAGAAAGAATACAATGGAGATGAAGGAGATTGCAAACTGTCTGTTGGACAAGAGGAACAAGGAATACGACGCGAACCAAGAGCTTAAGGGAGAAGATTGACTTTGAAAAACCACTCCGGTTAAAACGAGATAGAGAAGGAATAAGAATGACAGAATTTGGACAACACTTCGGTTGAAAATGGAAGGAATAGAACGTGAACTAGGATGATACCTGACGAGAGAAACAACATAATGCCTCCGGAAGAAATGGAAGGATGGAATTAAAATATCGAAGAAGAGAAAAAAACATCTCTCACAATTGAACTTGAAGGAACATGACTACAAAGAAGGGTTGAACGGAGTTGTTGGAAAATCAACAACGAAAAGAATAAGCTTACTGTGGGCTTATGGAAAACATCTCAACACTTGATGTGAAATTCTGCCACCTACGAAAACAAGATAAAAAGCCTATTTCACCGAGAAGGATATGGAGAAAACTTGGATCATGGATAAGCACCACAATTAGCACAATCCTTAGGGACGGCATTAGGCGAAGTCTACACCAATATAACTCCAACAAAGAGATTGATGGTTGAATATATCTTTTGGACGAAGAGGAAATGATGGGTTTAAAATATCTCATTCTTGACAAGTTGTGAATCGTGAAACATGAAGGGAAATTGTCAAGAGTGACATAACATCACCGCAGAAGACAAGACAGAAAGAATTTCACTTCGAAATGCAAGATGAAGAATACTTGAGCTCCTCCAATGAGAATCTTGACAGAACACTTCAAGGATTAATTAAATCCTTAACGAACCACCATGAATAAACTTTCGAAGAACTCCAGATGAAAGGATGATGGAAAAGAAGCAAAGATTGCAAGAACAAGAATTGAATGCTTGCAATGATTTAGATGGACCTTCGAGACGAGATAATTGAGAGAGCTTGGAACTCCAAAAAGAAAAGATGAAGCATCTTGAATCGAGAATGTGATATGATGAAAAACTTCGGAAAGAAAAATTAATCACTTGGATGAAACAAGAATAAGAATTATGTTATGCTTATCCTTGATCAACTTAAATTGATGACAAGCAATGGATTTGGCATACTACTTATTCTCGTTGAGAAGGATTAAGGAGAGATATAGCACAAAGTTGAGGAAGTCTTGAACGAATCACTGGTAAGATTTTTGGAAGGAACGAAGGAATTGATACGATAACAAAGGAAGGGGAATCTTGAACGGACCATCATAAGAATTGAAAACGATTGAAGAAAGGGAACGAATCACCGGGAAGGATTAGAAAATGAACGAAGATACTTTAGGGAATTTAGATGCAAGAGAACGAAGAGTTCACGAGCTAACTAGAGAATACTTGAATGATGCACTGGAAGAATTGGGGAATGAGAGCTGAACGTTGAGAATGAATAAATCTTCTGAAATGATGGCCTTCGATCGAGAAAGGAAAACAACTCCTGAAATGCTTTGGATGGTTATGAAAAGAATTCTCAGAATTGAAAACAATTATGAGGATGACATGAAGTTAGAACCATGAATCTTCAAGAGAAAGGACATATTTGGAGGAAAACTCTTCTTCAGTCTTCAGCGCTAAGAATGACGACAAGGAACACCACCATGAATTATTGACACACTCTGGAAGAATGAGAAGAGAAAAGGTTGAGCCAACGATGAAAATGTTTTGAAAGTGATCCTAGAGAAGGCATATGACTGATGGAATCCATTCTTAAGTCACACTTTGGAAAGATTTTGAGAATAACTCTGAAAAAATTAGAAGAGTCAGGTAAGATCCTAGGAAAAGACCTGTGGGTTATGGTCCCACTCGAAAGAAGCACCATTGGAAATGCTTGCTTGAAAGAGAGATTGCACCGGTTTGATTTAAATGGCTTGAATGAGATAACAACCTCGAAATAGCTTGAACGGATTAAGAATGGAAATGTGAATCTTCAAAGACATCTTCAACACTCCGGAACAAATGAATAGCAAGAAGTGGATGATTAAGAGGTGCACCGGCAATGGAAAAGCATTTGAAACGAGGAAGGGGATATGATCAACATCGACAGCTTGAATTGAATCCACTGGAAAAGAATACGAGAATGAAAAATGATGAACTTGAAGCTCTTATGCATAATCGTTCTCCCCAGTACTGGGTGGCGCGAAACCACTCTCACCACAAAGAGTATATAAGCGCTTTTGATGTCGGCGTCTGAGGGAGTCCTGGACTGGGGGTTGTCCGGATAGCCGAACTATCATCGTCGGCCGGACTCCAAGACTATGAAGATACAAGATTGAAGACTTCGTTCCGTGTCCGGATGGAACTTTCCTTGGCGTGGAAGGCAAGCTTGGTGATACGGATATGTAGATCTCCTACCATTGTAACCGACTCTGTGTAACCCTAGCCCTCTCCGGTGTCTATATAAATCGGAGGGTTTTAGTCCGTAGGACGAACAACCATTACAACAATCATACCATAGGCTAGCTTCTAGGGTTTAGCCTCCTTGATCTCGTGGTAGATCCACTCTTGTACTACCCATATCATCAATATCAATAAAGCAGGAGTAGGGTTTTACCTCCATCGAGAGGGCCCAAACCTGGGTAAAAACATCGTGTCCCTTGTCTCCTATTACCATCCGCCTAGACGCACAGTTCGGGACCCCCTACCCGAGATCCGCCGGTTTTGACACCGACAGCGTCCTTTGGTATTCCCGAACTGAAATGATAACAACTATGAGGAAAACACCTTGGAGCTCAACTCCCCGGGAAACTTCCACAACCCCCAAATGCCAGGAGGCACCAAGTGAAGGAAATATGCCCTAGAAGCAATAATAAAGTTATTATTTATTTCCTTATATCATGATAAATGTTTATTATTCATTATAGAATTGTATTAACCGGAAACTTAGTACATGTGTGATTACATAGACAAAACATAGTGTCCCTAGTATGCCTCTACTTGACTAGCTCGTTGATCAAAGATGGTTATGTTTCCTAACCATAGACATGTGTTTTCATTTGATGAATGGGATCACATCATTAGAGAATGATGTGATGGACAAGACTCATCCGTTAGCTTATCATTATGATCGTTACAGTTTCGCTACTACTTTCTTCATGACTTATACATGTTCCTCAGACTATGAGATTATGCAACTCCCGAATACCGGAGGAACACCTTGTGTGCTATCAAACATCACAACGTAACTGGGTGATTATAAAGATGCTCTACAGGTGTCTCTGAAGGTGTTTGTTGGGTTGGCATAGATCGAGAATAGGATTTGTCACTTCGTGTTCCCGAGAGGTATCTCTAGGCCCTCTCGCTGATGCTCATCACTATAAGCCTTGCAAGCAATGTGACTAATGAGTTAGTTGTGGAATGAAGCATCACGGAACGAGTAAAGAGACTTGCCGGTAACGAGATTGAACTAGGTATGATGATACCGACGATCGAATCTCGGGCAAGTAACATACCGATGACAAAGGGAACAACGTATGTTGTTATGTGGTTTGACCAATAAAGATCTTCGTAGAATATGTAGGAGCCAATATGAGCATCCAGGTTCCACTGTTGGTTATTGTCCGAAGATGTGTCTTGGTCATGTCTACATAGTTCGAACCCGTAGGGTCCGCACGCTTAACGTTCGATGACGATTTGGATTATGAGTTATGTGATTTGATAACCGAAGTTTGTTCGGAGTCTCGGATGAGATCACGGACATGCCGAGGAGTCTCAAAATGATCGAAGGTTAAGATTGATATATTGGAAGGTTATATTCGGACACCGGAATGGTTCCGAAGTGTTTTGGGTATTTTCCGGAGTACTAGGAGGTTACCGGAATCCCCCGAGAGAGTAATGGGCCTTAATGGGCTTTAGGGAAAAGGAGAGAAGGGCCTCAAGGGGTGGCCGCGCCCCCCCATGGGCCGCACCCCCCTCCTTCCTTCTCCCCTCTTACCCCTTCCCTCCTTCTCCTAGTTGGAATAGGAAGGGGGGGGGAATCCTACTTGGACCGGGAGTCCAAGTAGGACTCCCCTCCTTGGCGCGCCCCCTCTAGGGTCGGCCTTCTCCTCCCCCCTCCTTTATATACGTGGGAGGGGGGCACCCCAAAGAGACCAAGTCTTCTCTTAGCCGTGTGCGGTGCCCCCCTCCACAGTTACACATCTCGCTCATGTCGTCATAGTGCTTAGGCGAAGCCCTGCGCCAGTAACTTCATCATCACCGTCGCCACGCCGTCGTGCTGACGGAACTCTCCCTCATCCTCAACTAGATCAAGAGCTCGAGGGACTTCATTGTGCCGAACGTGTGTTGAACACGGAGGTACCGTACGTTCGGTGCTTGTATCGGTTGAATCGCGAAGACGTTCGACTACATCAACCGCGTTACTAAACGCTTCCGCTTTCGCTCTACGAGGGTACGTGGACACACTCTCCCCTCTCGTTGCTATGCATGTCCTAGATAGATCTTGCATGATCGTAGGAAAATTTTGAATTACTACGTTCCCCAACACCAAGACAGTATTACCGTCACATCAATATTGCAATGATTCGAACAATACCCGCGTGATCCTAAAAAAATTTGAAGGGGAAGAAGAGTAGAATCAAAACACCTACATCACAAATCATCACCAGAGTGATGAAGGGGATAAGGAGTAAAAAGGATTCCTACTCTCCAATATATAACTAGAATCAAAATAGTTTTTTTTTCTAGACTCAACAACAGCAATGGTTCAATCAATCAAAGGGGCTCCTGCGGTCGGTAAGGCTCTGATACCAACTTGTAGCACCCAAGATGCGATTCTATCCCAATCACGTGATGAATTCCTGATTGGGTCACAACCGCATTTCGAGCCCATGGCAAGGTGGATATCATTACAACATACCATGTACTGAATAGATGAGAGTACAAGATAAAGGCTTACACTCGCCACAAGCAATAACAAGAATACATCAATACATCAATACATAGCAACCATCATACAGAAGAGCAGGATTCGACTACGGATGAAATCAAATGAAAAAGAAGAACGACATCCACCCTGCTAATCCCAGGCTCCCAACCCGGAACCTATCCCTTGATCGATGAAGAAGAAGAAGCATAAGAAGAACTCCAAAAGCAATCAAGCATCGCTCTCACGTCAAAGCATCACTTTACCTGTGCCTGCAACTGTTGTTGTAGTAATCTGTGAGCCACGAGGACTCAGCAATCCCATTACCATGGGTATCAAGACTAGGAAAGCTTAATGGGTATGGAATGGATAAGTATTGAAGTTGCAGCAAGCACTAAGCATTGTATGGTGGCTAACTTACGAGTACAAGAGTAAGAAGAGTAACTATGCATAACGGTCGCAATCTAGTAATGATCAAGAAGTGACCTTGAACTACTTACGAGTCAAACATAACCCCACCATGTTCTCTTCCCAAACTCACTCAAAAAGAGACAGTCATGGTTACACACACGGTTGGTGTATTTTATTTCGGATCTGGTGTCAAGTTCTCTACAACTGGATATTATAACTTTCCAATCTGCCACATAACCACGGGCACAGCTTTCAAAAATATTAAACCCTGCAGGGGTGTCCCAACTTATTCCATCACAAACTCTCACGATCCACGGAGGTAAATCTCCATCTCGGGACAACCCGATCAAACTCGGAATCCTGGTGCACAAGACATTTCGACAATGGTAAAACAAAACCAGCAAGACCTCCTGATAACCCACAAGTATAGGGGATCGCAACAGTTTTGGAGGGTAGAGTATTCAACCCAAGTTTATAGATTCAACACAAGGGGAGCCAAGGAATATTTGAAGGTATTAGCAGCTGAGTTGTCAATTCAACCACACCTAGAGATTAATTATCTGCAGCAAGGTGATTAGTAGCACAGTAATATGATAGTTTTGATGATAGCAGCAGTAGCAACGGTAACGGTAACAGTGGTAGCAGTGATTTTGTAGCAGTAATGATAGCAGTAGCAATAGTAACTTAGCAGAAACAATATAAGATAAATTCGTAGGCATTGGATCGGCGACTCGTTGGATGATATTCATCATGAGACAGTCATAACCTAGGGCGATACAGCACTAGCTCCAGTTCATAAATATAATGTAGGCATGTATTTCGCAAATAGTCATATGTGCTTATGGAAAGAACTTTCATGACATCTTTTGTCCTACCCTCCCGTGGTAGCGGGGTCCAATTGGAAACTAAGGGATATTAAGGCCTCCTTTTAATAGAGAACCAGAACAAAGCATTAGCACACAATGAATACATGAACTCCTCAAACTACGGTCATCACCAGGAGTGGTCCCGACTGTTGTCACTCTGGGGTTGCCGGATCATAACACGTAGGAGGTGACTATAACTTGCAAGATCGGATCTAGAACATGGATATAATGGCGATAACATAAACGGTTCATATATGAAACCATGGCACCCGGGCCCAAAGTGACAAGCATTAAGCATGGCAAAGTCATAGCAACATCAATCTCAGAACATAATGGCTAACAAAACTAACTCAATTACATGATGAATCTCATCCAACTCCTCACCGACCAGCGAGCTTACGAAGGAATTACTCACTCCCGGTGGGGAGCATCATGGAATTGGCGATGGAGATGTGTTGGTGATGACGAAGATCGAAGATCCCCCTCTCCGGAGCCCCAAACGGACTCCAAATCTGGCCTCCCAATGAAGAACAGGAGACGGCGGCTCCGTCTCATGAAACGCGATAATTCTTTCTCCCTGATTTTTTATGGAATAATGTGATTTTATAGAGTTGGTTTCAGGGTCAGCGGGGCCACCAGGTGGGGACAACCCACCTGGGCGCGCTTGGGAGGGGGGGGGGGCAGGCGCGCCCTGGTGGGTTGTGCCCACCCAGGTGCCCCCGTCAGGTATCTCTTGGCTCCAGAAATTCTCTTTATTGATATAAAAAATCCTTGCAAAGTTTCGTTCCATTCCGAGAACTTTTATTTCTGCACAAAAACAACACCATGGTAGTTTTGCTGAAAACAGCGTCACTCCGGGGTTAGTTTCATTCAAATCATGCAAATTAGAGTCCAAAACAAGAGGAAAAGCGTTAGGAAAAGTAGATACGTTGGAGACGTATCACCTCCCAACGTGCCGACACCTCGATAGGAGCCATGTATATCTCGTCTCAAGGCACGATTGGATGAGCAGTCCATACAACTAAAACCAGTCCTCAAGTTTCCCCGTGGTGGCGCTGCAAGCTCTGTTGGAAAAGGCAGTGCCTAGGAGGCGCTTAGGCACGCCTAGGCTCTAGGCAACGGCCAAAGCCTCGCCTAGGGCATGAATGGAGGTCTAGGCAGGGAAAGCAAGGAATTGTCCACCCAAGCAAGAAATCATGCCACATACTACACTGATATGCCGAACGGGTTATATTCCAATGGTAGTAGATGGTAACTAACTTATTTATATGCCCTAAACCAATATCAACAACCATATAATAATCAAAAATACACTACGAGTAAAAACTATATTACCACCTAGGCCGCGCCTAGGGAGCTTAGGCACTGCCTAGGCACTAGGCGAAGGCCATCCGCCTCGCTTACGCCTAGCCTTGGCTGCAAGGGGCTCTAGTTTGGACCAACACTCATGAGGAGCACCGACCTGGGATGTTGATTAATTATCCTCGGGTGCTAGCCGGTCCCTATGCAAGTTTTCGTTGTTATTAGGCAAATGGTAAAACCAAATTTGGGCCTTGCTGGAAGAGTTTTATTCAAAGCAAACTATTAAGGGGGCCCATAAACCCAGACCGTGTAAGGAATGCAAATCAAGGAACATAACACCGGTATGATGGAAACTAGGGCGTCAAGAGTGGAACAAAACACCAGGCAAAAGGCCGAGCCTTCCACCCTTTACCAAGTATATAGATGCATTAATTAAATAAGAGATATTGTGATATCCCATGATATCCATGTTCCGACATGGAACAACCTGCAATATGGCACCTGCAACTAGCAACGCTATAAGAGGGACTGAGCAAAGCGGTAACATAGCCAAACAATATTTTGCTATGATGGTGGAAAGGTTAGAGGCTGTTCTTGGCAATTTGGGAGGCTTGATAAACAAGTGGTAGGTAGCACGACAAAGCGATAGCATCGAGACAATTAGCAAACAAAGATAGTAGTGATATCCAAGGTAATGTTCATCTTGCCTGAAACCCCGCTCGGAAGAAGACCGAATCCACGAGGAAGACGAACGGGCGTAGTCGAACGGATCCTCACAATCACAACATTAGCGTAACTATTGAAAGGAAGCACAACCGGAAAGAAGCAAACAACATGGTAAACCAACAAGCATAATCATGGCATGATGCACAAGAAGGTATGATGCATGTCCGGTTTAATGAGGCATGTCATGGCAAAGTGCAACAAACAATAGTACAAATTAAGTGGAGCTCAATATGCAATGAGTTGCATATTGAAGAAACACCACAATCAAATTATTTAGTTCACTCTCGTTTAAGTACCCAGCAATATTAGATATTGTTAAACATGTCAAGAGGTGAATCATAAGTAAACTAACTATTTAGCAAGTTTAAATGAGGCCGGAAACAACAAACAACAATTCCGGAAAATCCCCATATGCATATTTTGAATTTGCTACTGTTCTGCCCTATACACAGTTTTAGAGTTGTTAAAGATGCAAAGTATCATCATCATCATCATCATCATCATCATCATCTTCTTCTTCTTCTTCTTCTTCTTCTTCTTCTTCTTCTTCTTCTTCTTCATTGTGGTGGTGGTGTCATTCGTTTGTGGAGGTGGAGAAGGAGGTCGAGGTGGTTCATCTTGTTGTACTTCCTCATTTCCTTCGTCTTGACGTGTTCCACTTGTGTACGCCTCCAAGTCAACTTGTGGTTCACCTTGATGTGAATTTGAGGCTTCCACTTGAATGGACGAAGTGCTCTCCTTCACCTCCGTTGGTTGAATTTTGCCAATAGACAAATCTTGAATTGCTTCGGAGGGATCTTTATCTCCTACATCAATTAGCAATTGCTCTACTTGCGAGCTGTTAGATTCATCAAACTTCACATCTACCATCTCTTGAACCTTTCGGGTGAAATTGTTGTAGACACGGTAAGTGTAAGAGTTTGAGCCATAACTGAGTAGGAAACCTTCATGATATTTAGGAGCAAATTTCGAACAATGATGCTTATCAAGAATGTAGCACTTTGAGCCAAATACTCGAAAGTATCCAACTTGGGGTTTGTTACCGGTGAGTAGCTCGTATGCCATTTTATCGAGAGGCTTGTGAAGATATAGTCGATTCATAGCATGACAAGCTATCTCAACTGCTTCCGCCCAAAAGTGTCTTGCCTTTTTGTATTCATCCAACATCATTCTCGCCATCTTAATAAGTGTACGGTTCTTCCTCTCAACAACTCCATTTTGTTGAGGCATGTATGTAGCCGAGAACTCATGTGAAATCCCTTCTTCGTCAAGGAAGGTGTCCACATTGACGTTCTTGACCTCCATTCTGTTATCACTTCGAACCTTCTTGATCTTGACTTCAAATTATTGGGCCTTCTTGGTGAAGTTCTTGAAGATCTTTTTGACCTGCAATTTGTCATCAAGAAAGAACACCCATGTAAATCTTGAAAAATCATCAACCATGACCAAACTGAAAGAGTTACCGCCTAGGCTCTTATAAGCATTGGAACCGAAGAGATCCATGTGAAGTAGCTCAAGTGGTCTCCTTGTGGTCATGATGTTCTTCACAAGATGACTTCCTCCAACTTGTTTTCCTGCTTGACAAGCACTACAAAGTCTATCCTTGTCAAATATAACATCTTTAACACCAAGGATATGATCACCTTTAATAACCTTATTAAGATTTCGCATGCCCACATGACCTAACCTTCTATGCCATAACCATCCTTTAGAAGATTTAGCAATTAAGCAAGTACGAGGTGGCTCTCTTAGTGAAATCAACAATGTATAGATCACCTCTACAAATGCCGGTAAAGACCATATTATGATTATATCTATGAAACACTTGGCAATCTACTTTGGTAAATAGAACATTGAAACCAAAGTCGGCTAGTCTAGATACGAAAAGAAGATTGTAACCAAGAGATTCAACGAGCATACCATTTTCAATAGATCTATCATTGGATATGGCCACCTTACCAAGGCCAAGTACCTTACCCTTGGAGTTATCTCCAAAAGTGATATACTTGCGTGGACCATCATTTTAGCAAGCTCATGGAACATGCATTTATCTTCGGTCATGTGATCGGTACATCCACTATCAAGAATCCATTCTTTTCCTCCAGACATGTAGTCACGAAATTTTGCCATGCGACTAAGATTTCTCATAGTCTCCTCAAAGTCAATATCACTTCTTCGTCTTCATCATAATAGCCATGCTCAATGTCATCATCATGTATGTGATCATCACCTAGAGCAAGTTATTCATTAGATTTATGACCATGACAATGTGCAAGTTTATGAATTATAATTGTCTCCTAGATGATGCTACTAATGACTCCAACATTTCCCTTAGTATGCGTAAGATCACGAAGCTCAAATAGACATTCATCAAATTTGGGATCACTAGGCTCCATTTTTTGAAAAGCAATGGACTTTTGGAGAATCTCATCTAGATTTTTTAAGGAATAATTTGGAAAGCGTTCTTCAAGATAAATCCATATAGTATATGCGCATTCAAAAGTAGGCAAGCACACAAGCAAATTTCTAGGCAATCCTCTAATGATAAGATCAAGATTGCGAACCATGTCAAGATAGTCATCAGGGATAGGATGCAAAGGATCAATAGGAGGCACATAAGGGCTTAGAATATACTTGTTCAAATTATATTCATTGAAAATCTCAAGCATCTCATTTTTCCATGAACCATAGAACTCCCCATCAAGAATAGGCACTCTACGTCTAATACTACCGAATGTAGACTCATCCATCTTCCTCCAATGGTGATTAAACTAAAGCAATGTAGACCAATGCTTTGATACCAATTGAAAGGATTGAGAAGATGGGTATAGAGGGGGTGGGGGTGATTAGATCCTTAACACACAAAAGTAGCAGTTTTCAATTTCTTCAAGTTAAGGTTGAGTTTAGCACATTTTAAAGCACACACAATACATTTCAAGCAAGCATGACAAGAGTATAGGCAACAAAAAAGGTAAAGCATGCAATTTTTGAGAATGTGTATAGGGATGGGATTGGAGTGTACAAACACAATGGAGACATAGAGATTTTTGGCATGGTTCTGATAGGTGGTGCTATCGTACGTCCATGTTGATGGAGAATTCAACCCACGAAGGGTAACGGTTGCGCGAGTCCACGGAGGGCTCCACCCACAAAGGGTCCATGAAGAAGCAACCTTGTCTATCCCACCACGGCCATCGCCCATGAAGGACTTGCCTCACTCAGGTAGATCTTCATGAAGTAGGCTATCTTCACGAACTTCTTGATTCAACTCCACATCACGACGGAGGCTCCCAAGCGACACTTAACCAATCTAGGAGACACACTATCCAAAAGGTAATAGATGGTGTGTAGATGATGAACTCCTTGCTCTTGTGCTTCAAACAATAGTCTCCCCAACACTCAACTTTCTCTCTCAGATTTGGCTATGGTGGAAGAGGGTTTTGAGTGGAAAGCAACTTGGGGAAGGCTAGAAATCAAGGTTCAAAAGGTTGGAATGGAATCTCTTGATCTCAACATATGAGTAGGTGGCTCTCTCTCAGAAAATGTATTGTGGAAGTGTAGGCACGTTCTGATGACTCTCTCTCAAATGGAGAAGGGGGTGGAGGGGTATATATATCCTCCACACAAAATCCAACCGTTACACACTTTTGACCCATCTCGGTAGCACCGATTAGAAAAGTGCATGGATGCATGGCTTACCAGTGACTTGCCATTGTCTGCAACTGCAAGTCCATTTCTCCAGGTCCACAGGATACCTCCATTCTCTCTTCTCTCTATCAGTTGCAGGTACCTCAGCCTCTGTTGGGCTTCTCCTAACAATGCTCATCTCCAAACCTTTAGTTTTCTCCATTAATGCCTTCATTACTGCTGGTATGATGTAGTGCCCAATGAAATGGTCAATGCAAATTATTTTTCTTAGGTCAAACTTCTCCATAATGTACTGTCTGGTCTTGTCAAGCAGGTTAATGGGTGTAGGACCTTGTATTTCTTGATTCTAGAGTTGAATGATTCAGCTAGATTGTTATTTACATAGTCAACCTTGCTCAACTCAGTGAAATCAGCTCTAGCCCAGATTTTGGTGTGGTGCTCCTCAAGATTATCCTTTACTTTGGGCTTGCTTTTCAACTGGTTCAGATGAAAATTGTGCTTTTTGGTGCTGTAAGTTAGTGAGCAAGGTCACATATTGTCATCATAAAATTTCCCTTTGAATTTCTTGCCAAAATTTTGAGACAAATGTCTCATGCACTCTCTGTGCTCAACTCCAGGATAAACATCCTCAACATCACTCTCTAGTCCTTTGCAAGCATCATTATGGATAACTAATCCAGGATGTCCTATAGCTTTCTTCAAATTATTGAAAAACCATGTCCAACTCTCAGTGGACTCCACTTCAAGAACACCATATGCAACAGGAAATAACCAATTGTGTGCATCTAGGGCACATGCTGCTACAAGTTGGCCCCTAAACCTACCATGCAATACAGTTGCATCTACAACCAAGTATGGCCTGCACCCTTCTAGAAACCCCTTTTGACAAGCTTGAAAATAGACAAAAACCCTTCTAAAACACTCTTTGTAGAATTTCTTTCCTTTGAACTTGTACTCCACTATGTGATGGTCAATGTCAACAACACTGCCTGGTGGTGCCCTCTCTACTTTTGCTTTAAAGCAAAAAAGTAACTGAAAACTGTCACTGTACTTACCATATATCTTGTCAAGTGCCATCTCCTTACCATAGTAGCATCTGCTGTAAGGCACCTCAAGACCATACTTCTCTAACAACCTACCCTGAATTTCCTTTGTGCCAATCCCTGGTTTTTTCCAATCCAAGCTATAGAAGCATCTGCAATCCACCTTCTTTTTGCAGCTCTCAACCTCTAAGATCTGTTCACACTAGGACATGTGTGAGGGTGAGGGTTCACTTTGATCTGAAAATAAAACAAATGGTCAGTCAGAACAACATTAGTAAAAGAAAAAGTCACAATTTTAAAACAAATAGTAGTAAACTAAATAGCTAGTACCTGAAACAAAGTGCCCCTCCTCATCAAAGATGCATGCAGCCTCCACTTACACATGTCATAGGCACATTTAACAGTGAACCTACTCTGGTCACTCTTCAGTGTCATGTGCTCAGTTTCAGACTTGATTGAGAATGTTCCAACAGCATTTCTGCAATCAACTACCTCAGGAAAGACCACACCTTCCTCAATGCTTGGGTTATCTCTATCATACATCATGACAGGTCTGTCCTCATCTACATCCTCAAAAGCTCCCATGTCATGATCCTCTTGCCTCTCATCTTCATCAGTATCTAAAAATTCTGCAGGAATGTAGTCTTCATTTGCTGCAAGTTCCTCATTATTTTGCTGTACATAACCTGGATAAAGCTTCTGATCCTCCTCATCAGACAAAATAGGTGCATCGGGCAGTGTTTCCTCCACAACTGGATAAGGTTGATCATCTTGTTTCTCATTGACACTTGGAGAAGTTGGGGTGCTACTAGCACTGGCTGCACTAGTGCCAGGAGCACTAGGAGTACTGCTAGCTCTTGGCCTAGATGCACATGGTCTACCCCTTCTTCTACCTCTTGTCCCTCTAGCAGTTTTCCTAGATGTAGGTGTTTTCTCACACCTTTCTCCTCTCTTTCTCTGAATTACTGTAATTTCAAAATTGCATGACCTTGTCTCTGCATTTCTTGCAAACATCAAACCTAACTCATCATCACACTGTAAAGGGTTCCAACTCTCCTTTGAACTGTCCCAATATCTTATTTCAGTAGCATCAAACAATCCCCATGGATACTTTGCACAAATATTAACCCAAAAATCATTAAATGAACTACTATTGCTGTCCACAACTAATGGAAATGTGAAGCTGCTTTCTTTTCCTCTGGTACTAGCAGAAACTATGACTGTGATCTCCACTCTAACAGACGGAAAGAATGCAACAACTGGATCCATCCTAAAATAATGAACACAACATCTGCCATGACTAAATCTTCTCTGAATCAAGCCTGCGATACTAAGCAAGAGCAGATCTGAGACTTACCCCGCCGGGATCTCCTGTGCAGATGCGGTGCCCTTGCCCTTGTCGCCCTGACTGCCACCATAGCAGCCTTCAACGCTCCCCCTAACCGATGGCGAGCTTTTATTGCCGTTGACGATGCCACCGCCGCCGTGTTCGCTACCCCGTGGTGATTGGGACACCGCCTGGCCGTGCGCGCAGTCATCACCCTCCCGCGCCGATGCGGTTCCCTTCTTGTGGCGGAGGCCGCCACCTAGGGTTTCTCCATTCTCCCCCATTGCCTAGAAATGGATGTGGTGGTGCTGCAGACGAAGTTGTGGTGGTGGTACCCCTAGGGTTTGTGGATCTGGTGTTGAGGCGCTGACGAACTAGGGTTTGGACAGGGGAGAGAGAGTGGTGGGAGGAATGGGGAACAAGAGAGTGGGGGGGGGGGGACAAGTGAGTGAGCACGAACGGGGGCAAGCTGTGTCCAAAATCTAGCGCTGGTAGCGGTCAAACGGCGCTGACTGTATGGAACCGTGACGGGAGGGCAAAAGCACAAAGAAACAAAAGTGAGTTGGGCAAGAACGAGGGTTTTCAGAAACTAGGGGAGAACCTGCCGAGGGGGACACAACTAAGGGCACCAAATTAATTATCCCTATTATTATTATTATTATTATTATTATTATTATTATTATTATTATTATTATTATTATTATTATTACCACCATAGGAATTGCCACAATTATTAGAGGAATTTCGAGGAAACGACCTAGGATTAAAGTTACCCCTATAAGCATTGCTATTGAAATTCGTGAGACAAAATTCACATATATGGGATCATTATTTTTCTCGGTCAAAGTAGACAATAGCACATCATTAGGATGAATATGAATATTTTTACTAGCAACCAATTTCATAAGCGCATCTACTTTATCACTCAAAGTATGAATTTCTTTAATGGAATTCACCTTTTTACTAGTAGGTGTTCTTTCAGTATGCCACTGTGAATAATTTGTCATAATATTATCAAGTAATTTGGTAGATTTCTTCTAATGTAATTTCCATAAAAGTACCTCCTGCGGTGGAATCTAAAAGATTTCTAGAGACAAAGTTGAATCCCGCATAAATTTTTTGTATAATCATCCACAAACTTAAACCATGAGTAGGGCAATTTCTTATCATTAATTTCATCCTTTCCCAAGATTGGGCAACATGTTCATGATCAAGTTGCTTAAAATTCATAATTTTATTTCTAATAGAAATAATTTTCATGGGAGGAAAATACTTGGCAACAAAAGCATCTTTACACTTATCCCAAGAATCAATACCATTTCTTGGCAAAGATGAAAACCAAGTTTTAGCGTGATCTTGTAGTGAGAACGGAAATAATTTAAATTACACAATATCATTGTCCACATCTTTTTTCTTTTGCATGTCACACAATACAACGAAAGTGTTTAGATGGGACGCGGCATCCTCATTTGGATTACCGGAAAATTGTTCTTTCATAACAAGATTCAACAAAGCGGCATTAATATCATAAGACTCTGCACTAGAGGCGGGGGGAGCAACTAGAGTACTAACAAAATCATTATTATTAGTATTAGAAAAATCAAACAATTTTGTATTTTCTTGAGACATAGTAACTACACAAACGAGATAACAAGCAAGTAAACAAGCAAACAAGAAAAAGGCAAACGGAAATTGTTTTTGTATTTTTGTAAAAACTTTTTCGAAGTGGGGAAGATGAAAACGAGAGGCAAATGACAAATAATGTAAATGCAAGGAGATGAAAGTTTATGCATAGGTATTTGATAGATGTTAATGACGTCTCCCCGGCAACAGCGCCAGAAATTCTTCCTACTACTTGTGACCGCGTTGGGATTTCCTCGAAGAGGAGAAGATGATGTAGTACAGTAGAGATCCGTATTTCCCTCAGTTAAGAACCATGGTTATCAATCCAGTAGGAGAACCACGCAACACCTTTAGCAGTACCTACAGACAAGATAACAAATCCTTGCACCCAACGTGAACAAGGGGTTGTCAATCCCTCGACGGTTACTTGCAAGATTAAATTGTATGATGATAGATTGATAGATAAATAGATCGAACAAAAATACAAAATAAAATAAATAAAGGAAAATTGCATCATGGTATTTTTGGATTTAATATGATAGAAAACAGACCCGGGGCCGTAGTTTTCACTAGAGGCTTCTCTTTTGAAAATAGCATACAGTGGGTAAACAAACTACTGTTGGACAATTGATAGAAAGAAAATAATCATGACGATATCCAAGGCAATGATCATCTATATAGGCATCATGTCCAAGACAAGTAGACCAAAACGATTCTACATCTACTACGATTACTCCACACATCGACCACTATCCAACATGCATATAGAGTATTAAGTTCATAAAGAACGGAGTAATGCCTTAAGCAAGATGACATGATGTAGACAAAGAAAACTCACCTATGAATAAACCCCATCTTTTTATCCTTAATGGAAACGATACAAATATGTGTCATGTCCCCTTCTGTCACTGGGATTGAGCACCGCAACATCTAACCCATCACAAAGCACCTCTCGCATTGCAAGAAAAATCAATCTAGTTTGCTAAACCAAATCAATAGATCAGAGAGAAATACTAAAAGTGCGTTATATCGACTAGAGGGGGGGGGGTGAATAGGTGATTTTTATGAATTCGTCACTAAGGAAATTCTAGGTGAGGAATTTCCTAAGCAACGAACTACTATCAGCGGAATAAGTACTCAGGTGCAAGCATAACATGGCAGTAACACAGTCATCATGATGAAATGAAACAAGCACAGCGCACAAGTAGCGTGTAAACAGGATAAGCAGGCTGAAGACAAAGTGACTGAAGAATTAGGATTGAGGAAATTGAGAAAGACTTTAGTCAAAGTCTTCAAACAGTAACAATCAAGTTCATCAACACATGAATGAGGAAATGAAAGGGTTGAGGAAATAGAACTAGTAGCTTGGTGAAGACAATGATTTGGTATACCAGTTCCAACTACTATGACAGTCGTACGTCTGCTTGGAGCGGCTAGGTATATGAACCTGAGGACACACAGTGCTAGACACATAGTCCTTACGTATTCTCCTTGAGCTGAGATCACACAGACCTCACCCAATCACTCGTGGTAAGTCTTCAGGTGACTTCCAAACCTTCACAGACTCGGTCACTCGGCGATCGACAATTCCTCTTGGATGCTCTAGACCATGACGCCTAACCGTCTGGAGGATGCACAACCCTCAAAGGTAACAAGAGTCAGTTCCACACAGGAACAATCTCTTCAGCGAAGCTCAATCACTTTGGGTTTGTAGGTGTTTGGGTTTTACCTCACTGATGATTTTCACTCAAAGTCCTTGGAGGATGGGATGCTCTCAATGACAAGTGTCAGTTTCTCTCAGAGCGGCCAACCAACTAGTGGTTGTAGGGGGCTGCTATTTATAGCCTAGGGAGCATTCCGACATGATAAGACATAAATGCCCTTCAATGATATGACCGTTTGGTGGATAAGATATTTTGGGACAGCTGGTGCATAGCACAACAACGGTCGGAAATTTGAGCTCTCAAATTCCTCAGGGCTACCATGTTCCTCACTTGTAGGAAATCCGCACTGGTGAATTCCTAACTCCTTAGTCAGAACAAATTCCTTAGAGACCAGAAGAACTTCGTATCTGTCACTGAAGAAATTGACTGAACTGTTTGAGATTTCTAATGGCATCACTCAAAAGGACTGGGTAGGTGTAGGATTTTGAGATGAGCATCACTTGGAAACTTTTCCTTAATTTTACCTCGACCCCCTTTAATAGTACGGTGTTTCCTATGAGTCAAAAAAGAGAAAATGAAACTATGAGAACAAAAGTCTTCACGCTTCATAATCCTCGCATCAATATCGAAGTCTTCAAGGTCACACAAATTTCCTCAGTTTCAAAGTCTTTAAGAAAACCAAAATCTTCAATTGAAGACATTCATTTTTAGGGGTCGACTTCCATCGTAAATATCAAACTCCTTATAGACTTATAGAACCTGTGTATACTCACAAACACATTAGTCCCTTAACCTATAAGTCTTCAATACACCAAAATCACTAAGGGGCACTAGATGCACTTAAAATCTCCCCCTTTTTGGTGATTGATGACAAATAGGTTGAGTTTTCAACAGGGATAACATATGAAGTGTAAATATTGATATTGAGGAATTTGATTGCAAGATATAGAAGAACTCCCCCTGAAGATGTGCATATTGAGGAATTTGATTTGTATAGCAAATGCACATTGTAGAGTAATATCATGGAGATCTCCCTCTATATCTTGTAATTCATACACGCATTTGACATATAATATGAATAATTTGAAATACATGATGAAATATGGTGTCTGATGAATTCAACATGCGTGCATTAAGGTACTTGAGGAAATAAGCATGCAAAAAAACAGTTCAAAAGAGTTAGAGCACCATATGACTTAAGTTTACAACTCATCAGAGCAAACACCTCAGAAGAGCAAGAATTGTAACTTGAAGAAAAAAGTGCCCATATATAAGAGACCCGCTTGAAGACTAACTCAAATCCCCCTTTGTCATCGAATGACCAAAAGGGACGAAAAATGAGGACTAACGCCCCTGAAGAATATCATCAAGATGTCAATGGAGGAGCGCCAGCGTTGTTGGGGTCGTCCGTTGAGGTAGGGCCTGCCGCAGTGTCGCTCAAGCTTCAGCTTCATCCGTCTCGCGCGATGAATAATATGAACTTGGGACAAGCTGAGGAACTTTGACCTTCTTGAATTTCTTCGAAGGAGGCTGAGACCAGTCAAAGTCCTGTTGGAAGCCCATCTGCTTGAGATCTTCATTACCGTAGAGGTGAGACAATATGGCCCAGGTGCGATCAAAGACTTCATGCAAGTAGTAATGGTTTTTCTTCATCGTATTTTGCATGACAGTCATGTTCTAAAGAATTGAGCCAAATTGAGGGTTGACCCACTTGTGATTTCGATCGACCTTCTGATGAAGACTTAAGAGAAGCTCACGATCAGTCATCACTCATGGAGCAGTGGCTTGAGGATTTTGCTTTGAAGCTTTTGCGGCAGAATCTTGAGTTGCAAAGTCATCATTGGTGGAATAAGATACAACTTTGCAAAACTGACCATCCAATGGGCGAGTGCCTTCATCAATAACAACAACTTTGCCCTTCTCATTAGCTGAGGAAATAGTCCTTTTGAGGACTTCAATAGGAGGCTAATAGATGAGATGATTTTGATAATATGCCTTGAAATGAATTGAAGACCTTGATATGATGAATTTATGATCCAGGGATCATAAGGCTTCAACTCAAAAGGTGACAGAGCACCATTAGCCCAAGTCCTCATGAATAAATCGTGGTAGTTGATAGGAATGCCATGGATGATATTGAACAGAAGATTCTTCATGATGCCAACAACCTCTTCTTCATCAGAGTTATGGCCCTTGATTGGGCTGAGGGTTTTGGTCAGAATGTGATATACTGTCCTTGGCACATAGAGCAATTCCTTCATGAGGAATGTGATCCTCGGAGCTTGGCCAGGCTTCAAAGGCTTTATCAGCACTTGCATCAGATGATTTGAAAGCTCGGGTTCCTCATATATGAGCTTTGCGCCTTCAGTTGGAGGATTGACTAGTATGACATGAAGCAATTAAGAGGCCTGGGCTTTGTAATGCGTATTCTCAGTCATCCAATCAAGCACCCATGAATTCACATCATCCACATTTCCAGTGAGGTGCAATGTAGCATAGAATTGAAGAATTAGCTCTTCATTCCAGTCTCAGATGTTAGTGCAGAAGTTCAAAAGCCCAACGTCATGAAGAACACTCAGGACAGGTTGGAATCACGGGAGAGACTCCATATCCACATGAGGAATTTATTGGTGCTCAAATACCTTGTCCTTATCAAATAAGAGTGAATAATAGAAGTTCATCTGACTGACTGTCCAGAACCACTTGCGGCGAAGTCTTGCTGACTCATAGGAATTGAAATCTGTGAAGAAATGGTGCTTAGCAAAGAAATCATCAGCCTTGAATTCTGCTTCTTTGTATGAGGATTTAGTAGCTTGGGCTGAAGATTTACAGCTGAAGGCTTCATAGCCTCTTGGGGCACAACCTCTAGAGCCACAGATTGAGGAATTTCAGTGGCAGATTCAGCAGCAGCAGCCTTGGCCTCCATTTCTGCAGCTGCAATAGTTGGGACTTCTTATGGAATAGAAAGAAGTGAAGTTTGACATTCTTTAGATCCCGTATGAATTTCTTCAGTTTGTGCATGGGACTGAGGAATTTGATGCAGAGGAGTGGTCAATGGTGAATTGGGATGATGTCTTTCCTAATAGCCCTCATTCAGAACTAGTGTAGTAGAACCAATGTCCACATCCGCATCTTCTTCTTCTGATTCTTCAACGCCTGCCTCTTCAGCAGTGAACTGAGGCATGGGTGATGGTACCAGTGGAGTTGAAGGGATGTCATCCACTTCAATTTCTTCATCCAACTGCTCTAAAGAAGCAGCAAAAGGATTCTCTTCATCTGTGTCATCTGGTATGACATATTCCTCACCAAAGGGAACAATTTACTTTGGTGTCACACTAGAGATAGGAACAACATCAATGGGTTTAGTGAAGGAACTTGTCAAAGTCTTCACTTTCTTGGGAGCTGAAGACTTTGTAGTCGCTGATGCTTTCCTTTTCTTCACATCTGCCTTCTCCACAGCTTTGGTTTTCTTCACCTCTGATGCAGAAGGAAGAGTGACTTTCTTCACCTTAGATGGTTTGGCAGGAGGAGTAGATGAAGTGGGTTCATTTTCTTCAGGCACAACTGTCGGTGTCAAAACCGGCGGATCTCGGGTAGGGGGTCCCGATCTGTGCGTCAAGGCTGATGGTAACAGGAAGCAAGGAACATAGATGTTTACCCAGGTTCGGGGCCTCTCGATGGAGGTAAAACCCTACTTACTGCTTGATTAATATTGATGATATGGGTAGTACAAGAGTAGATCTACCACGAGATCATAGAGGCTAAACCCTAAGAGCTAGCCTATGATGGTATGATTGTAATTGTGATCGGCCTTCTAAGGACCAACCTCTCCGGTTTATATAGACACCGGAGAGGGCTAGGGTTTACATGGAGTCGGTTACAAGGAAGGAAATATAATATCCGGATCGCCAAGCTTGCCTTCCAAGCAAAGGAGAGTCCCATCCGGACACGGGCCAAAGTCTTGAGTCTTGTATCTTCACGCTTCAATAGTCCGGACGTTGCACACAGTCGGGCTGTCCGGATACCCCCTAATCCAGGACTCCCTCAGTAGCCCCTGAACCAGGCTTCAATGACGATGAGTCCGGCGTGCAGTATTGTCTTCGGCATTGCAAGGTGGGTTCCTTCTCCAAATACTCCAAAGTAATTATCGAACACATAGACCGTGTCCGGATCTGCAAGGTGATCTTCACATGGCATAAATCCAATCTGCTGGCAATCTTCGTGTGTCGTGCCCGTGCATCATGGCCTGGTCCAACGCGAACCGGTGTTTCTTACCCCACCACGACTCGTGTTACGAGGCGGTTTTATTGGCACGTCCCGTCGAGGCAGAGATCGTGTTCCTTTTATTACGGGATTTTCCATTAATATGGGCGTGCGTGACCCCACGACGACCGTTGGTATTACCCCGTGTGTTTTTTAGATAAGCCTCAAACGGTCACACCGAGGACTCTTGATATTCACCCTCTTTATAAAGGGGCCGAGGTCTATGCCTCTTTTCCACCTTCCTCGCGCCTTCTCGCACCTCAAGTTCTAACACTCGAAACCCAAGCCTTAACACCCCAAATCCTCCAATATGTCCGGATCCGTCCCTCAGGGCCGATGGGTAGCCTCCTCGATTCAAAAGGAAGACATTGCAAGGCTTAGGGAGGTCGGATACCTGACCGCCGATATTCAACACAGGCTTCCTGCTCCAGGGTAGGTCATCCCCACACCGGAGCCCAATGAGTGCGTCGTTTTTGTCCCACACTTCCTCCGTGGCTTGGGCTTTACCCTTGACCCCTTTGTGAGGGGGCTTATGTTCTATTATGGGTTGGATTTTCATGATCTGGAACCGGAGCCATCCTCCATATCTCGTCGTTCATTATCGTGTGCGAGGCTTTTCTCCATGTCACCCGCACTTCGGCTTATGGCTTAAGACCTTCAACGTGAAGCCGAAGATGATCGAGGGGCGGCATGCGGACTGCGCAGGTGCCGTAATAAGCAGGAACGCCGATGCTCCATGGCCAGAGGGTTCTTTCCCGGAAGTATCCGATGTATGGCAACGGAGGTGGTTTTATGTCACGGCTCCCAGAGGCACGGAGTGGGTGGCTACTTCCGAGTTCCGCTCGGGCCCTCCGTCACAACTAGCGTCTTGGACCGACATAGGGCGGAGTTGGGGGCCCACTGGTGATGTACCAGTACTGCAGAATCGCATCGGGAGCTTCTCGAGAGGGACATCAACCTCGTCAGCGTAATGCAAGTGATGTTAATCCGACGGATGTTGCCGTGCCAACGCCGGCCTCTCCGGATGTGGGAGTTCAATCCGGAGGGTCCGCGGACTGTCAAGCACTTTTTCGGCTTGAAGCTCGAAGAGATGTGCAAATTATTCTTCGGATAGAAAGTAGTGTGTCCGGACACCATCGAGGATGCGGGCCTAAGCTGCAATCGCCTAGATACTCAAGTAAGTAGCCTTTATACCGGACACCCTGTTTTGTATTTGTCATGATTGTTTATTCTGAAAATCATCCGCGTCCAGGAATGGGTCAGCAAGGCGGAGAGAATCAGGTGCCCGGCGCCGCTTCCCGAAGGCTCGCCCGCCCCTACCATGGCCAAGATGCTCGACCGGGTACTCAGCAGAATGCCCTCGGGGAAAGACAAGGGGAGGAACGAAGAAACCAAACCCCACATGCTACGCATCCGAACCGGGGGAATTGTTACCTCCCCCAAGGAGGATAGTCGGGGAGGGGAGGCTAAGGCCTCCTCCCCGCGCGGGAAGAAGAGGGCCGCCTCTGAAGATTTGCAGGCAGAGATGCCCAAATCAGGGAAAAAGACATCCCCAGGGGGCCTTGCCCCGACGGGCACCCTCACCGCACCATGCCCTCCAACGGGCCAGCCCTCCACCGAGCTGTAAGTCAATCTACAATCCAAAGGTACTATGTTTCTCCTAGATCAATAACCAGAATTCAACTTTTTGCAGTCGGGCCAGCAGCTCCTCTCAACAGGGTTCGTCTTCGGGGGACCTTCCTCCGGAGATGATGGAGAGCGAGACCCCACCCCCTTCTCCGACTCATGAAGCAGGCAACACCGAGGTGTCGTCACGGAGGAGTCCGGATCTGCCGAAGCCGGCAGTCAATTCGTCAGCCGCCCTGCACCCGGAGCATTTGGCTACAACGGGGGGCGATGGGAAGAGTCCGGCGTAGTTCGATGTCCGACCGAACGTACTGATGGGCTTGCTGGAGCGAGCTGCGCTCTCGGAGGAGCACCGCTTATTAATGAGCGTGATGCTCAAGAAGATTTCATCCGCTACAAGCGGTTTGAATGAATCATTCACAACCTTCTCAGAGGCTTTGAGGTATGTAATGGAGAATACACTATTTCTTTGGTTGTGAGGCACGCGCTAGGTGTGCTCCATATAGATAGTAGCCCCTGAGACTCTGGTTGCCTGCCCTAGGCGGCAAACGGGGGATCATAAACCAATGATTGTGCTGCAAATATGTGCAGGCACCCGTGGGTCCGGACGCCGGCTAGTCCGTTGAAGTTGCCGAACTAACGAGGAAAATTGGGTCGATTGATGCCGATATCACGTTGGTGAATGAGCGGCTGGATAAATCACAAGGTATGTATCGTGCCTTCCCTTGTATAGGAGAATATGAAGGTGGCATGATATTGATGTAATATGTTTGGACGCAGATGGTGCTGCTGCCGTGGAGGCCCTGAGTGTTGGAAATATACCCTAGAGGCAATAATAAAAGTATTATTATATTTCATTGTTCATGATAATTGTCTTTTATTCATGCTATAACCGTATTATTCGGAAATCGTAATACACGTGTGAATACATAGACCACAATATGTCCCTAGTGAGCCTCTAGTTGACTAGCTCGTTGTGATCAACAGATAGTCATGGTTTCCTGACTATGGACATTGGATGTCATTGATAATGGGATCACATCATTAGGAGAATGATGTGATGGACTAGACCCAATCCTAAGCATATCACAAAGATCGTGTAGTTCGTTTGCTAGAGCTTTGCCAATGTCAAGTATCTCTTCCTTCGACCATGAGATTGTGTAACTCCCGGATACCGTAGGAGTGCCTTGGGTGTATCAAACGTCACAACGTAACTGGGTGACTATAAAGGTGCATTACAGGTATCTCCGAAAGTATCTGTTGGGTTGACACGGATCGAGACTGGGATTTGTCACTCCGTATGACGGAGAGGTATCTCTGGGCCCACTCGGTAGTGCATCATCATAATGAGCTCAAGGTGACCAAGGTGTTGGCCACGGGATCATGCATTACGGTACGAGTAAAGTGACTTGCCGGTAACGAGACTAAACAAGGTATTGGGATACCGACGATCGAGTCTCGGGCAAGTAACGTACCGATTGACAAAGGGAATTGTATACAGGGTTTTGATCGAATCCTCGACATCGTGGTTCAACCGATGAAATCATCGAGGAGCATGTGGGAGCCAACATGGGTATCCAGATCCCGCTGTTGGTTATTGCCCGAGAGTCGTCTCGGTCATGTCTGCGTGTCTCCCGAACCCGTAGGGTCTACACACTTAAGGTTCGGTGACGCTAGGGTTATTAGGAAGACTAGTATGTGACTACCGAATGTTGTTCGGAGTCCCGGATGGGATCCCGGACGTCATGAGGAGTTCCGGAATGGTCCGGAGGTGAAGTTTTATATATGGGAAGTTGTCATACGGACACCGGAAAGTTTTCGGGGGTTATCGGTATTGTACCGGGGCCACCGGAGGGGTTCCGGGGGTCCACCGGGAGGGGCCACCCCTCCCGGAGGGCCACATGGGCCGCAAAGGGGAGGGAGCCAGCCCCTGGAGGGCTGGGCGCGCCCCCCAGCTTGGGCCCATGCGCCTAGGGTTGGGGGGGAAACCCTGAGGGGGGCGCCCCCCTTGCTTGGGGGGCAAGCCTCCCCTCCCTGGCCGCCTCCCCCCCTCTAGATCCCATCTAGAGGGGTCGGCCCCCCTTGCCCCTTCCCCTATAAATAGAGGGGTGGGGGAGGGCTGCGGTACCCATCTCTAAGGTGCAGCCCCTCCCCTCCCCAACACCTCTCCTCCTCCGTAAGCGCTTGGCGAAGCCCTGTCGGAGTACTGCTGCACCAACACCACCACGCCGTTGTGCTGCCATTGGAGCGAGCTTCCTCAACCTCTCCTTCCCCCTTGCTGGATCAAGAAGGAGGAGACGTCTCCCGTCCCGTACGTGTGTTGAACGCGGAGGTGCTGTCCGTTCAGCACTTGGACATCGGTGATCTGAATCACGTCGAGTACGACTCCATCATCACCTTGCAAGCTTCCGCACGCGATCTACACGTGGTATGTAGATGCAAACTCTCTCCCATGACTCGTTGCTTAGATGAACTCATAGATGGATCTTGGTGAAACCGTAGGAAAATTTTTAATTTTCTGCAACGTTCCCCAACAGTGGCATCATGAGCTAGGTCTATGCGTAGTTCTCTAATGCACGAGTAGAACACAATTTTGTTGTGGGCGTGGATCTTGTCAACTTACTTGCCTCTACTAGTCTTTTCTTGCTTCAACGGTATTGTGGGATGAAGCGGCCCGGACCAACCTTACACGTACGCTTACGTGAGACCGGTTCCACCGATTGACATGCACTAGTTGCATAAGGTGGCTGGCGGGTGTCTGTCTCTCCCACTTTAGTTGGAGCGGATTCGATGAACAGGGCCCTTATGAAGGGTAAATAGAAGTTGACAAAATCACGTTGTGGTTATTCGTAGGTAAGAAAACGTTCTTGCTAGAACCCAATTGCAGCCACGTAAAAGATGCAACAACAATTAGAAGACGTCTAACTTGTTTTTGCAGCGATTGATCATGTGATGTGATATGGCCAGAAGTTGTGATGAATGATGAATTGTGATGTATGAGATCATGTTCTTGTAATAGGATTCACGACTTGCATGTCGATGAGTATGACAACCGGCAGGAGCCATAGGAGTTGTCTTTATTTTTTTTGTATGACCTGCGTGTCATTGAAGAACGCCATGTAAACTACTTTACTTTATTGCTAAACGCGTTAGCCATAGAAGTAGAAGTAGTCGTTGGCGTGACAACTTCATGAAGACACGATGATGGAGATCATGATGATGGAGATCATGGTGTCAAGCCGGTGACAAGATGATCATGGAGCCCCGAAGATGGAGATCAATGGAGCTGTATGATATTGGCCATATCATGTCACAACTATATATAATTGCATGTGATGTTTATTATGTTTATGCATCTTGTTTACTTAGGACGACGGTAGTAAATAAGATGATCCCTTACAAAAATTTCAAGAAGTGTTCTCCCCTAACTGTGCACCATTGCTACAGTTCGTCGCTTCTAAGCACCACGTGATGATCGGGTGTGATGGATTCTTACGTTCACATACAACGGGTGTAAGACAGTTTTACACAGCGAAAACACTTAGGGTTAACTTGACGAGCCTAGCATGTACAGACATGGCCTCGGAACACGGAGACCGAAAGGTCGAACACGAGTCGTATGGAAGATACGACCAACATGGAGATGTTCACCGACGATGACTAGTCCGTCTCACGTGATGATCGGACACGGGCTAGTCGACTCGGATCGTGTAACACTTAGATGACTAGAGGGATGTCTAATCTAAGTGGGAGTTCATAATTTGATTAGAACTTTATTATCATGAACTTAGTCTAAAACCTTTGCAAATATGTCTTGTAGATCAAATGGCCAACGCTAATGTCAACATGAACTTCAACGCGTTCCTAGAGAAAACCAAGCTGAAAGATGATGGCAACAACTATACGGACTGGGTCCGGAAGCTGAGGATCATCCTCATAGCTGCCAAGAAACAATATGTCCTAGAAGCACCGTTAGGTGACCCACCTGCTCTCCCAGCACTGCAAGACGATTTGAACGTTTGGCAAACTCGTGCTGATGATTACTCCCTCGTTCAGTGCGGCATGCTTTACAGCTTAGAACCGGGCTCCAAAAGCGTTTTGAGCATCACGGAGCATATGAGATGTTCGAGGAGCTGAAACTAGTTTTCCAAGCTCATGCCCGGGTCGAGAGATATGATGTCTCCGACAAGTTCTACAGTTGTAAGATTGAGGAAAACGGTTCTGTCAGTGAGCACATCCTAAAGATGTCTGGGTTGCACAACCGTATGACCCAGCTGAACATTAACCTCCTAGATGAGGCGGTCATTGACAGAATCCTCCAGTCGCTCCCACCAAGCTACAAGAGCTTTGTGATGAACTACAACATGCAGGGGATGGTGAAGACCATTCCTGAAGTGTTCTCGATGCTGAAGTCAGCAGAGGCTGAAATCAAGAAAGAACATCAAGTGTTGATGGTCAATAAGACCACTAAGTTCAAGAAGGGCAAGGGGAAGAAGAACTTCAAGAAGGATGGCAAAGATGTTGCCGCGCCCGGTAAGCCAGTTGCCGGGAAGAAGTCAAAGAATGGACCCAAGCCTGAGACTGAGTGCTTTTATTGCAAGGGGAAGGGTCACTGGAAGCGGAACTGCCCCAAATACTTAGCGGATAAGAAGGCCGGCAACACCAAAGGTATATTTGATATACATGTAATTGATGTGTACCTTACCAGTACTCGTAGTAACTCCTGGGTATTTGATACCGGTGCCGTTGCTCATATTTGTAACTCACAGCAGGAGCTGCGGAATAAACGGAGACTGGCGAAGGACGAGGTGACGATGCGCGTCGGGAATGGTTCCAGAGTCGATGTGATCGCCGTCGGCACGCTGCCTCTACATTTACCCACGGGATTAGTTTTGAACCTTAATAATTGTTATTTAGTGCCAAGTTTGAGCATGAACATTGTATCTGGATCTCGTTTAATACGAGATGGCTACTCATTTAAGTCTGAGAATAATGGTTGTTCGATTTATATGAGAGATATGTTTTATGGTCATGCTCCGATGGTCAATGGTTTATTCTTAATGAATCTCGAGCGTAATATTACACATGTTCATAGTGTGGATGCCAAAAGATGTAAAGTTGATAACGATAGTCCCACATACTTGTGGCACTGCCGCCTTGGTCACATTGGTGTCAAGCGCATGAAGAAGCTCCATGCTGATGGACTTTTAGAGTCTCTTGATTATGAATCGTTTGACACATGCGAACCATGCCTCATGGGCAAAATGACCAAGACTCCGTTCTCCGGAACAATGGAGCGAGCAACCAACTTGTTGGAAATCATACATACCCGATGTGTGCGGTCCAATGAGCGTTGAGGCTCGCGGAGGATATCGTTATGTTCTCACTCTCACTGATGACTTAAGTAGATATGGGTATGTCTACTTAATGAAACACAAGTCTGAGACCTTTGAAAAGTTCAAAGAATTTCAGAATGAGGTAGAGAATCAACGTGACCGAAAGATAAAGTTCCTATGATCAGATTGTGGAGGAGAATACTTAAGTCACGAATTTGGCACACACTTAAGGAAATGTGGAATCGTTTCACAACTCACGCCGCCTGGAACACCTCAACGAAACGGTGTGTCCGAACGTCGTAATCGCACTCTATTGGATATGGTGCGGTCTATGATGTCTCTTACCGATTTACCGCTATCATTTTGGGGATACGCTCTAGAGACAGCTACATTCACTTTAAATAGGGCACCGTCTAAATCCGTTGAGACGACACCGTATGAATTATGGTTTGGGAAGAAACCTAAGCTGTCGTTTCTAAAAGTTTGGGGATGCGATGCTTATGTCAAGAAACTTCAACCTGAAAAGCTCGAACCCAAGTCGGAAAAATGCGTATTCATAGGGTACCCTAAGGAAACTGTCGGGTATACCTTCTACTTAAGATCCGAAGGCAAGATCTTTGTTGCCAAGAACGGATGCTTTCTGGAAAAAGAGTTTCTCTCGAAAGAAGTAAGTGGGAGGAAAGTAGAACTCGATGAAGTACTACCTCTCGAACGGGAAAGTGGTGCAGCTCAAGAAAGTGTTCCTGTTATGCCCACACCAACTGAAGAGGAAACCAATGATGATGATCAAGGTACTTCGGATCAAGTTGCTACTGAACTTCGTAGGTCCACAAGGACACGTTCCGCACCAGAGTGGTACGACAACCCTGTCCTGGAAATCATGTTGTTAGACAACGGTGAACCTTCGAACTATGAAGAAGCAATGGCGGGCCCATATTCCAACAAATGGCTTGAAGCCATGAAATCCGAGATAGAATCCATGTATGAAAACAAAGTATGGACTTTGACAGACTTGCCCGATGATCGGCGAGCGATAGAAAACAAATGGATTTTTAAGAAGAAGACGGACGCGGATGGTAATGTTACCATTTATAAGGCTCGGCTTGTCGCTAAGGGTTATCGACAAGTTCAAGGGATTGACTACGACGAGACATTCTCTCCCGTAGCCAAGCTGAAGTCCGTCCGAATCATGTTAGCAATTGCCGCATACTATGATTATGAGATATGGCAGATGGACGTCAAAACGGCTTTCCTTAACGGACATCTTAAGGAAGAGCTGTATATGATGCAGCCGGAAGGTTTTGTCGATCCTAAGAATGCTAACAAAGTATGCAAGCTCCAGCGATCCATTTATGGACTGGTGCAAGCATCTCGGAGTTGGAACATTCGCTTTGATGAGATGATCAAAGCGTTTGGGTTTATGCAGACTTATGGAGAAGCCTGCGTTTACAAGAAAGTGAGTGGGAGCTCTGTAGCATTTCTCATATTATATGTAGATGACATACTCTTGATGGGAAATGATACAAAACTTCTGGACAGCATTAAGGCCTACTTGAATAAGTGTTTTCAATGAAGGACCTTGGAGAAGCTGCTTATATATTAGGCATCAAGATCTATAGAGATAGATCGAGACGCCTCATAGGTCTTTCACAAAGCACATACCTTGATAAGATTTTGAAGAGGTTCAAAATGGATCAGTCCAAGAAAGGGTTCTTGCCTATGTTACAAGGTGTGAGATTGAGCTCAGCTCAGTCACCGACCACGGCAAAAGATAAAGAAGAGATGAGTGTCATCCCCTATGCTTCAGCCATAGGATCTATTATGTATGCCATGCTGTGTACCAGACCCGATGTAAACCTTGCCGTAAGTTTGGTAGCAAGATACCAAAGTAATCCCGGCAAGGAACACTGGACAGCGGTCAAGAATATCCTGAAGTACCTGAAAAGGACAAAGGACATGTTTCTCGTTTATGGAGGAGACGAAGAGCTCGTCGTAAAGGGTTACGTCGACGCTAGCTTCGACTCAGATCTGGATGACTCTAAGTCACAAACCGGATACGTGTATATGTTGAATGGTGGAGCAGTAAGCTGGTGCAGCTGCAAGCAGAGCGTCATGGCGGGATCTACGTGTGAAGCGGAGTACATGGCAGCCTCGGAGGCAGCGCATGAAGCGATTTGGGTGAAGGAGTTCATCACCGACCTAGGAGTCATACCCAATGCGTCGGGGCCGATCAAACTCTTCTGTGACAACACTGGAGCTATTGCCCTTGCCAAGGAGCCCAGGTTTCACAAGAAGACCAGGCACATCAAGCGTCGTTTCAACTCCATCCGTGAAAATGTTCAAGATGGAGACATAGAGATTTGCAAAGTGCAGACGGATCTGAATGTCGCAGATCCGTTGACTAAACCTCTCTCGCGGGCAAAACATGATCAACACCAGAACTCTATGGGTGTTCGATTCATCACAATGTAACTAGATTGGTGACTCTAGTGCAAGTGGGAGACTGTTGGAAATATGCCCTAGAGGCAATAATAAAAGTATTATTATATTTCATTGTTCATGATAATTGTCTTTTATTCATGCTATAACCGTATTATCCGGAAATCGTAATACACGTGTGAATACATAGACCACAATATGTCCCTAGTGAGCCTTTAGTTGACTAGCTCGTTGTGATCAACAGATAGTCATGGTTTCCTGACTATGGACATTGGATGTCATAGATAACGGTATCACATCATTAGGAGAATGATGTGATGGACTAGACCCAATCCTAAGCATAGCACAAAGATCGTGTAGTTCGTTTGCTAGAGCTTTGCCAATGTCAAGTATCTCTTCCTTCGACCATGAGATCGTGTAACTCCCGGATACCGTAGGAGTGCCTTGGGTGTATCAAACGTCACAACGTAACTGGCTGACTATAAAGGTGCATTACAGGTATCTCCGAAAGTATCTGTTGGGTTGACACGGATCGAGACTGGGATTTGTCACTCCGTATGACGGAGAGGTATCTCTGGGCCCACTCGGTAATGCATCATCATAATGAGCTCAAGGTGACCAAGGTGTTGGCCACGGGATCATGCATTACGGTACGAGTAAAGTGACTTGCCGGTAACGAGACTGAACAAGGTATTGAGATACCGATGATCGAGTCTCGGGCAAGTAACGTACCGATTGACAAAGGGAATTGTATACAGGGTTTTGATCGAATCCTCGACATCGTGGTTCAACCGATGAAATCATCGAGGAGCATGTGGGAGCCAACATGGGTATCCAGATCCTGCTGTTGGTTATTGCCCGAGAGTCGTCTCGGTCATGTCTGCGTGTCTCCCGAACCCGTAGGGTCTACACACTTAAGGTTCGGTGACGCTAGGGTTATTAGGAAGACTAGTATGTGACTACCGAATGTTGTTCGGAGTCCCGGATGGGATCCCAGACGTCACAAGGAGTTCCCGAATGGTCCGGAGGTGAAGTTTTATATATGGGAAGTTGTCATACGGACACCGGAAAGTTTTCGGGGGTTATCGGTATTGTACCGGGCCACCGGAGGGGTTCCGGGGGTCCACCGGGAGGGGCCACCCCTCCCGGAGGGCCACATGGGCCGCAAAGGGGAGGGAGCCAGCCCCTGGAGGGCTGGGCGCGCCCCCCACCTTGGGCCCATGCGCCTAGGGTTGGGGGGGAAACCCTGAGGGGGGCGCCCCCCTTGCTTGGGGGGCAAGCCTCCCCTCCCTGGCCGCCGCCCCCCCTCTAGATCCCATCTAGAGGGGTCGGCCCCCCTTGCCCCTTCCCCTATAAATAGAGGGGTGGGGGGAGGGCTGTGGTACTCATCTCTAAGGCGCAGCCCCTCCCCTCCCCAACACCTCTCCTCCTCCGTAAGCGCTTGGCGAAGCCCTGTCGGAGTACTGCTGCACCAACACCACCACGCCGTCGTGCTGCCATTGGAGCGAGCTTCCTCAACCTCTCCTTCCCCCTTGCTGGATCAAGAAGGAGGAGACGTCTCCCGTCCCGTAAGTGTGTTGAACGCGGAGGTGCTGTCCGTTCAGCACTTGGACATCGGTGATCTGAATCACGTCGAGTACGACTCCATCATCACCTTGCAAGCTTCCGCACGCGATCTACAAGTGGTATGTAGATGCAAACTCTCTCCCATGACTCGTTGCTTAGATGAACTCATAGATGGATCTTGGTGAAACCGTAGGAAATTTTTTAATTTTCTGCAACGTTCCCCAACACTGAGGGCGGAACTTGCTCAAGCCAAGGAACAAGCTCGGGTGAGCAATGCGGCTGCCCTAAAGGCGGCCGAGGAATTGAGGGCCGAACAGGCTGCTCATCTCCGAAGCGAGGAAAATATAGCCGAAATGGCTATTGAATTAAAAAATGCTGCTGACCGGTATGATCTCCTTAAAAAGGAGCATGAGGATAATTCGGCTGAACTGAACAAGGCACTGAATGCCACCAAGGAAATCCGGACCGAGCTCAGGGGTGCGCGGGAGGAGCTTTGACAGGCCGATGAAATCGCGGCTGGGGGCTCCTATTTGCTGCGGACGAAATATTTCGATCCGAAGTACGCTCCCTGGATGGACGCTGGAGTCCTGCGGACGCATATGCGGATTTGGCGAAGAGTACAGCTGACGCTGCCGACTTCTTCAAAGGTCAAGGTGACAAGGAAGTGGAGAAGCTTTTCTGGTCACAATTCCATGCTCCCACTCGCCCGCTGTCGTTGAGTGACAAGATGGCTGTTGTAGCGGAGCTTCACAGGCTGTCCGGGCTTGCAATGCGGTCTGTAATAGACCATCTTTGGCCAAAGGGGCCTAAGCCGGACAATTACTTTGGTTTGGTGCAACAGTTCCTTGGGGCCATGCCTCGGATCGATGCCATGAGGAGGTCGGCGTGTGTAGAGGGTGCATGGATGGCTCTTGCTTGTGTTAAAGCCTATTGGACGGATATGGATGCCACCATTATAGCGGCCCAGAATCCGGTGGGGGCCAATATCCGGCCGAGCACTACTTGGCGCAGGTTACAGAAGGTGCCTACCTAATAGTGGCGCAGTGCTCGATGAATGTATTGTTCGAATGATGAACGAAATCATTATAAAAATAGTGTTTATTTTAATTATGAGGCTATATTTATACTGTTTTCCTGAAAACATGATTATGTCCCATGTGCGGCCGTTATATATATATGTATATATAACTATGTAATCGGAAAGTTAGCAGTCATTGGATTCAGCCCCCACGCATACAATGCGGGGGTGTTCGCGAAGAAATATGCTTAATCACACTTGATCCAACGTCTTGGTCCATTAAGGAGGTGATCTCACGTCGAACTAGGCAACCAGACTATATAGCTGTAACACTTTCGCTTAGCCGTGGGAGTCTAATATTGGGGCTACTATGTAGCCCCTGGTACTTTCGCGTGCATCTGAATACGGGCGCGCATGTGCATGACCGGGAAATGGCCCTTCGTTAATGCGGAGGAATCCTAAAGATTCCGGTGAGTCCTTGAGTGGTTGAACAGTCTCTCGCTGCATCATGACAGTCAGTTTTCGGCTTTCTCTACTGATGTGCTCATCCGGAATAACCAGGGCACAATCACAGTAGTTCTCCTTTGGCCACCTTAGCCGATAATAACGGAACGTAAGGCGGCAAACCCAGGAGCTGGGCAAACCCAACATTTGACCAAAGACATGATTCGGAGCTGATGCATATAAGGCATAACTCGTGACGCCGAACACTCCCGAAGGTATTCGGACTTTATAATATATGATGGGCTCAAGAATGCCTATTCATTATAAACCCTGTGTTTCCAGGTACGTGCGTTATCTGTCGTGGCGCAATGCCAAAAACGGCAGTATCCACTGTGGGTATGGAACCCATGGGATGGTTAAACAACAAGAGGTAATAGAAAAGGTTTACACAGGGGCTTAATCTAAAAAGAAACCTTTTGAACGGGGCCCTGCTGCACGTCTGCGCCTTTGTCTCCGTTGTGCCGTATCCTGGAAGGGTATCGCGCTAATGTTGTATGTGGAAAAAGAAAACTCATAGGGGGTTACAACGTTAGTACGCGATGGGTAGTAAAAGTGTAAGCTGTTGGCCTGCCAATAAGGTTGAGCCAAGTGTGGGGCTTTATTAGGTAGTTATAGCCCCTGGTATCCGCTATAGGATTACATATACGGTGCTCTGGTTCGATCTGGGCTGCCGGACTCATCTAACCGTGTCTGTGGTCTTAACGACCCGTCATTTTTTATATTAGAGGCTGCTTATAGTCCGGCCACGAGGGCCGTCGTGTATTCCTCTGCGCGTGACGAGTGCTCTGTTATTCCGCTGACGGTGATGACGCCACGTGGACCAGGCATCTTAAGTGTAAGGTAGCCATAGTGCGCAATGCGTTGAAGCGGGCGAAGGCCGTTCTTCCGAGCACTGCGTGATAGTCGCTTTGGAAGGGTGCGATGATGAAGAGTAGTTCTTCGCTTCTGGAGTTGCCTGGGGAGCCGAATGTTACCTCCAGTATGACGGAGCCCCTACTGTAGGCTTCAACGCCTGGTATCACCCCTTCAAAGGTGGTGTTGCTTTGGCTGATTCTGGATGGGTTTATCCCCATCCTGCGGACAGTGTCCTCGTATATTAAATTGAGACTACTGCCGCCGTCCATGAGGACCTGGGTGAGACGGTATCCGTCGATCATTGGGTCAAGCACTAAGGCCTCTGATCCGCCGCGCCGAATACTAGTCCGGCCATCCAAGTGATCGAAAGTGATCGGATAAGACATCCAGTAGTTAGGTGTGGGTATGATGGGCTCTGTATCGTGCGCGTCTCTATGAGCGCGTTCGTGCCCCCTCATGGATGTATGAGTCGCGTGGATCATGTTTACTGTTTTAACCTCTGGCGGGAATTTTTTCTGTCTTGCAGTGTTCGGCTGGCAAGGTTCATCCTCGTCCTCACTTGGTGTTTCCCTTCCCTTGTGTTCGGCATTCAATTTGCCAGCCTGCTTGAAGACCCAGCACTCTCTGTGCGTGTGGTTTGCAGGCTTGTCAGGGGTGCCATGGATTTGGCATAATCTGTCTAGGACTCTATTCAGTCCGGACAGTCCCTCTTTACTGCCTTTAGATGGCTTATTTTGCTGATTAGGTCGAGAGCCCCTGAATCCGGCACTAACCGTTGTGTTATCCGGGATCTCTACCTTGTTTTGGCGTTTATTTTTATTACGCCGTGGCTTCCCGTTGCCATCCCTTATTTCGGATGTGCTGGGGTCGCTGGTGCCTTTATGGGCTAGCCAGCTATCTTCTCCCGTGCAAAAGCGGGTCATAAGGCTTGTTAGGGCTGCCATTGTCCTTGGCTTTTCTTGGCCGAGGTGTCTGGCGGGCCACTCATCACGGATGCTGTGTTTGAATGCAGCTAAGGCTTCGGCATCTAGACAATCAACAATTTGATTCTTCTTAGTGAGGAATCTGTTCCAAAGCTTGCGGGCGGACTCTCCGGGCTGTTGGACTATGTGACTTAAGTCGTCACATCCGGAGGCCGGACATAGGTCCCTTGAAAATTGGCCCTGAAGGCGTCTTCGAGTTCTTCCCAGCTCCCAATTGAATTTTCGGGAAGGCTTTTCAACTAGTGTCTAGCTGGTCCCTTTAGTTTGAGGGGGAGGTATTTGATGGCGTGGAGGTCATCCTCGCGAGCCATATGTATATGTAGGATAAAGTCCTCTATCCAGACCCCTGGGTCTGTTGTTCCGTCATATGACTCTATGTTCACAGGTTTAAAGCCTTGTGGAAATTCATGGTCCAGTACTTCATCAGTAAAGCACAGGGGGTGAGCAGCCCCTCTGTATCTGGACGTACTGTGGCATGCCGTTGGCTGCTGTTGTGTTCGGTGTTTATTCTGAACTGGTATTTGGTTGTCATAATTGTTTTGACAACCACAGTCCCCCGCCGGGGTGTGTCCTTTAGATCCGTAGATGGACCTAGCTGCGCCAGATTTCTTATCCAGGTGCTCACGTAGATCGTGCGCGTCTTCGGTAGCTGCGCCAGATTTAGTTATGAAGTGGTACGTCTTGCCTCCTGGTTGTGTTACTTTTTAGTGGAATGGCCTCGTCGTCGAATTCTGGCAGTAGCTTACGTTTTGGGTAGCTCTTTGTGTGGCGATCATCGCCATATCTTTCTTCAGTGTCTAGCACTTTGTTCCATCTGCAATTGAGCGTTTCCTGTGCGGCTTTAAGCCATTACTTCTGCCTCTTCAGATTTCTCGCTGTGGCCATAAGATTTCTGTGGAGGTTATCTCGTTCCACGCATTCTTCCGGAATGATGAATGCATCATCGTTCGGACTGTCTTCTTGTCCTGGGGCAGTTTGATGGACTCGTCCCCTGGATCATTATCCTCGGGCGTCTGCTCCGAACTGTGTTCGGCGTGACCTGGTTCACCCTGCTCCATCGCTGGTTCCGTATGGTCGTTATTGCCTTCGGGGTTGGCCGGAGTATCGATCCTTCTGCGCTCTTGCTGATGTTTTTACTGTTGCTGGACTTGGAACGGCGTCTGCACCGTCGCTTTGGCTTTTGCCCGAGGGTTTTATCTTCCGGATTGTCACCATCATCCTCCTTGGGCGTATCCACCATGTATATGTCGTGTGACGAGGCGGGAGTCCGATACCCCATAAATTTTGAATCTTCTCCTGCATCTTGTCCATACCGTCGATGCCTTCAGAGTCGAAGTCAAGCACATCGGTTAAATCATCAACCGTGGCTATGAAGTGGGTGGTGGGTGGGTAACGAATTTCTTCGTCGCCTGCTTCCCATTCGAGCCGGACATAGTTCGGCCCAGAATTCTCTGTCAAAGAGAGAGTTTTTAATGAGTTTAGCATGTCGCCAAAGGGCGAGTGCTGGAAGATGTCCGCATCGGTGAACTCCATTACCGGGGCCCAACCAGGCTTGGTGAGCTTGGGAGCGCGTGGGCGGGGACCCACAACCGGATACAAATCCGAGGGCCCAGAGTCAAAGGCTTCCTTAGAAGTGCGGCCTGTGTTTGGCTCCAAAGCCGATGAGTGTACAGCCTGTGGGGTGGGGTCCATCCCTCCATCCCTAGACAATGCAGCCTGCTCCGGATTTGAGTCCAGGGCTACTGCAGGGGTGAAATCCCGAGTGTTGTCCGATAGCAGATCCAGGCCATGCTCATCGTGACTGTCCGGCGTTCCTGGAGCGGGCCCAAATCCGTCGAAGATCAAGTCTCCGCAGATATCCGCCGTGTAGTCGAAGTTTCTGAACCTGATTTGATGGCCGGGGGCGTAGCTGTCGATCTGCTCCAGATGGCCAAGCGAATTGGCCCGCAGTGCGAAGTCGCCGAACACGAAGATCTATCCGGGGAGGAAAGTCTCGCCCTGGACCACGTCATTAGTGATGATCGAAGGAGCCATCGATCCTGACAGCAACGACACAGAGGAAATCTCAATGAAAGCACCAATGTCGGTGTCAAAACCGGCAGATCTCGCGTAGGGTGTCCCAATATGTGCGTCAAGGCTGATGGTAACAGGAAGCAAGGGACACAGATGTTTACCCAGGTTTAGGCCCTCTCGATGGAGGTAAAACCCTACTTCCTGCTTGATTAATATTGATGATATGGGTAGTACAAGAGTAGATCTACCACGAGATCGTAGAGGCTAAACCCTAAGAGCTAGCCTATGATGGTATGCTTGTAATTGTGATCGGCCTTCTAAGGACCAACCTCTCCGGTTTATATAGACACCGAAGAGGGCTAGGGTTTACATGGAGTCGGTTACAAGGAAGGAAATATAATATCCGGATCGCCAAGCTTTCCTTCCACGCAAAGGAGAGTCCCATCCGGACATGGGCCGAAGTCTTGAGTCTTGTATCTTCACGATTCAATAGTCCGGACGTTGCACACAGTCCGGCTGTCCGGATACCCCCTAATCCAGGACTCCCTCAACAACTGATGCAGTTGCCCTGGTATGTTCAGATTCTTTAGGCGCAACAGCAGATTCTTCAGCTGGTCTAGGTTGTTCTTCAGGTACAACATTGGTGGTTTCCCTGGTAGCTTCTTCAGGAGCTGGAATTTCTTCAGCAGCCCTGGTACTCTCAGTATCATGAACAATCTGATTTTCGTCAACTGTGCTAGCATTTTCTTAAGTAGGCTGAGCAGATGCTTCAACCTGAGGAATTTCTTGTTGCGATGGAGCTGCAACATTGAGCTTGAGGGAGTTAGAGAGTCTGACGAATCTGACTTTGGCACCTAGCCAATCTGCATGGTATCTGTCAAATTCATCACTGAGGTCTTTGATCTCCTGTTGCAGAGCCACAAGTTCTTCAGGAGACATGTTTACAACATTTTTCTTCAGAGAACTCTCCTTCTTGTACTGAGCCTTCTTGACTTGTCTGGCTTTCTCAAATTTCCATTTTTCTTCATTGATGAAGGCCGTTAACATGTGACTTTGACCATAAGTGAGGTTCAAGTCAGGCAGAGGAGTGATCGGATCCTTTTGCCATAGATCAATGAACTCAAGGATCTTCTTCGGATCCGGCATAAGTGGCACAAGACTACCTTTGGCTCTAGCGGCCCTTTCTTGCCTGTCTTTGATGATCTCAGCAAGTTCTTCATCATCAACTTCATCGTCATTAGACGGGACTTGAAAAGCAACTTGCTTCTTGTAAGGACTTGGCCTCGAGCCACGTCCAGCAGTGGCCTTTTTTTCAACATGGATGGGCTAGTTGAGGGTAGTGGTGGAGCTGAGGAACTTGCAGATGCTCCTGAAGCAATAGAGACTCCTGTAGTCCGTTGACACGTGGCAAGATGCACAGGTGTTGAGGACTTTGCAGCAGCAGATGAGGATTTTGTGGCAACAGAGGGAATTGGAGCTACCCTTGAAGAGGTTGCATGAGGAATTGGCCGTGAGGGCTTTCTACTTGGCCATGAGGGCATAGCTGTTGAGGAACTCGGCTTCACAGCTGATTTCTTTGGCAAAGCCTTCTTGGGCTTGCTAACATAGGCCTCAGTAGCAACAACAAAATCTTCATTGAATTTCTTCATTGCTTCCTTTGATAATTTGGCCAACTTGGCTTGGCGCTTGGCTCACTCTATGGGAAATTCCTCACCTCGTCTGATGCTTGAGGGATCAGCTACTTGGCCTGGTGCCAATGGAGGTCTTGGGCATGGAGGGTGTACAACGAATTTCTTCATGTACTTTGGGGTAACATATCGATACTCCCTCCATTCTCTTGCCCATCTCCTCTCAATCCTCTGTATGCACACTTTGTGTTGATTCTTGTTCTCTTTGTCATATGTGGCTTCATCAGGTGTGCAATACTCAACATAAATGTCATCAGGGATTTCAAAAGCAGTGTTTGTCTCTGGTCTCTTTCCTCCCTTCTGAGGTCTTTTACCATCAGCCATTTTCTTCACTTGAGGATTTTGAACAATTGATGTTTCTGAGGAAGTATGCAATTTATCTTTGAGGAACACTGCAAATGAGTTAAGTTGATGAGAACCTAGTGATTCAGTAGCAGACATTTTGTACATGTCAACAAAGTATATGTGCGAAGAACTTGGAGAGGTCATATGCATTCTCAATTTTTTTTCAAAAGAATCAAGTTTGAGGAATTTGACCATGGGTATCTTGAGGAATTTCACTAAGAGTTCCTGACTTAGGTTCCAGAGTTGTATAGATTTGAAAATCCACACAATTGAGGAATCTTGAAGAAAAACATAGCTTAGAGAAACAAATCAAGAACAGCTGCAACTGGGTGTTTAAGGATACAGAAGTTGAAGAATAAACACCTTTTGAAGATTTTGTGAAAATCATTAGAATCAATGTAGGGCAGTAAAATTAGATTTTAATTACCCTGGATGAAGAACACGACGAACTAGGAGTAGAAGTGGAGAAGTACGCCCGTTCAGATCTCCCACGCCCTAACTTGCAAGTGAGAGACAGCTACGACGGTGACGGAGTGAAGATTTCCGTGGCCGGCGCGAGTACGACGGCGACGAGGTCGAGGCAATGAAGCTCTTCCTCACCGGCGATGATGGAGTGTAGTGGCGGCGCTAGGTCTGAGAGCTCGAGCAAGGAGAGGTCAAGCGGAGTAAATGATGTCTGAGGACGGGAGGGGTATTTATATCCACGGTGAAAAACTGCCCATATGAATAAATTGGACGAACATGCCCCTGACCCTTGCCATCATAGCAACATGTGTCACCCACATACTGAGAGGTGGAGATCGTGGTAGATTGTGGGTGAGTAGTTTAATCTTATCGTGGGATGTGGAACGGTTTGAGCGGCAAAAGCCGAAAGTTCAGAGATGAAAATTTTAACGTTTCATTCACAAATTCTTCAGCTGACAAGGACATAATGTAGATTTTGAACGGAGTTCAAATAGAACGCACATGAAGAATTTGTGAACAAACTGAGTTGAGTTTAGCATAGAGGGGGAACTGGTCTGAGCACATTGACTTAGTAGAAAAAATCAACTTGAAGAATTAGCAATAAGTGAATGTTGTTGAGGACATGAAAACTCATATATATATATATATATATATATATATATATATATATATATATATATATATATATATATATATATATAACACCTGGCTTATTCTGCACATCCCCACCGGAGCGCCACCGCCCCTCTCCTCCCTGCCTTCTACCGCAGCAGTGGCCAGGGAGTGCCGCCGCCCCTTCCCTCCCCGCACTGGTATGCGTCAGTGCTATACAAACGGTTTTAAACCCCTTTCCACGATGATATTTGGAACCGTCGCCAAGTGAGTGTGGGTGATAGGGGGATATGCCCTCCTGGCACACACACTCGGCAAAATGAGGTCGTGTGCGACCGACGAGCAAGCAAATATGGTTATATGTACAGTAGTGCTAAAAAACAATTATACAGGTGAAATCATTTCCGGTCGTAAGTACATCCCACACAGTCAGCCCCCGCTAAACATTTCCATTCGTATGTACATTCCACACAGTCCATCCAAGGGATACGTTTCCGTTAGTATGTACAACCCACATAGTTAATCCAAGAAGTACCAAACATTTGCGATGCGCACAACATCACAAACAGTAATTAATTTTGAAGCGTGTGTGGTAAGGTGACCATCGCAAACATTTAATAAGAAAGAATTGTGTGCGATGCTGGTGTTAATCACACACGTTTTTTCTTGGCTGATCATGTGTGCAGTGGAGATTGACCACACACGTTTTTTTCCTGGTTGATCGTGTGTGCAGTGGAGATTGATTGCACAGGTAGTGGATCCTAGAAACGTGTTTGATCTCCACGTCTATTGCAGCCATTCCGCTTTTGCAAAGCGTGTGCAGTGTAATCCCTAATTAATCCCTACTTAAAAAATCACCTTTTTGAATTTGAAAGTAGGCAATCACTTATTTCATATCCAACCAGGTTTATTACAAATATAGGTTCAACCACGAATGCATAATTTGATGCACAAGTACATATACTGAAGAACTATAGAAGCACCAAGTAAAGAATGATGGACCACAGTTGTACTAAAGACTGTAAAGAGAGAGACAAAAGACATTATGGTTGCTGGAGAAGCTGAAGCGGAATGCCCATATTGTGCCCTCCTCCATGCGTAATGCGCGCACGACTCTGGGCCAACCCCTTGTGATGGCTGCCCGTCCATCCTTCACTGTCTTCATTACAACTTCTAGATGCTCATTGTAGTCTGGATGAAATACTTTAACCTTCATTGCATGTCCACCAATCATGTACTTTGCGAGGTAATCTTGAGTGAACTGCTTTGAGAACCACTGCGAATGAAAAAGATTCAGACATTGTTGCCTAACAACTCATTATGGGCAATAAAAAGAAAAAGGCTGCAGAGTTTGTAGTTACCATCCTACAGCTCACTGTTGTGTTGGATAGAGCATAAACAAATAATTTGCTTGCCACTATTTGTATCTTTTTGCTAATAATCCTTACCAGTTTCCTCACTTGATGCTTGTTCATGAATATCTCATTGCCCCATACGCAAAAAGGGTCGATGCATGGATCCTTGCCAAGGGCATATGTACCTACAAGCAACAAGTCAATATTAGAAGCTAACAAGTGTCCAGGCCTGGATCTATATGCATTACATTATGGAACGACGGGGGAGTACAAGCTGAGGGATGAAGCTAACCTCGGCGGAAAATGGTGGCCACTCCCGTTGTTGTCCTGCATAAGTAGTGGAAAGGCATGATAAGTACGGCAACCTTAACATCAAACAAATATAGCAAAGGTAAACAATATCATCTCCAAATGATAGCTTGAATGTGTTGGTTTCAGCATGCTGTTAAAGCATATATAAAATGGAAGGCAATGTTACCGACAGCAGGCTTAACACCATCAAATATTGCAATTCAAACTGGTATTGTTGAAAATGAATAGAACGTAGGTAATGCTTAAACATCACTGGATAAATGTGTAAAACTGAAATAAAGGGCATGTGTTAACTGTTAACTACACCAGGCATAACTGGAACAAAATATAGCCATTCAAACTGGTATTGATGCAGTCGAGCGACATAGTTCGGACTTGCACATAATGAACAACACATTGTGAATGACTGAAATAAACAAGGCATAAATGATCAGTATAACAACCAAATATAGCCATTGAAAACTGGACAGAGTCTCACTGGAACCAACCTAACAAGCAAATATAGATAAACAGGGCATATGCTTGAAAACTCAACAAATGCTCACTTCAACCAACCTAACAAGCAAATACAGATAAACAAGGCATCTGCTTGAAAACTGGACAAATGCTAAAAAAAGCAACCTAACAACCAAACTACAGATAAACAAGGCATATGCTTGATAACTGGACAAATGCTCACTGCAACCAAACTAAGACAAAATACATATAAACAAGGCATCGGCTTGATAACTGGAAAAATGCTCACTGCAACCAACCTAACAACCTAACAAAGATAAACAAGGCATCTACTCACTATAAACAACCAAATATAGCCATTCGTGAAACTGAAGTGGACAATTCATACTTAAACATCACATAGCCCTATTGAACAATACATTTTTGCATAACTGAAATAATTAAACAGGGCACAGTTATAGCACCGCACGACAAATGCTACTACAACAAAGGGTACGGGTTAGCAAGCTAGAAAAGGTAAGATTTGCTGATAGGATGTTGACTCACATTTCATGGACCGGATCCTTCCAGTTGGAAAAGCAAAGACCCATGGTGGAAGAACCTTTGTCGGTGCCCTCCTCGTGGTTGTGGTCGATGAGACCTGACTTGGCAATTGAGGATTCCAAGCCGCTGCCATAGAACGTGTCCTTCAGAAATGACAAAATGGGCTCGATGTCATATAAGGATCGCAAATCCTTGACCGCTTGGCAAAGGAGATCAGCGACAGGGCCGTCGAAGAGATCGACGGTGGTTGAACTAGAGGGGTTGAGGGATGGACCACGTAACCTGTGACATGGCCCATGTGAAGCTGTCGCTGTCGACGAGCTTGATGTCGTAGCCAGCTTTCCCGAGATACGGTAATATGCAAGCCTGCTGACATGAAGCCTTCGACATGCCAACGTAGTCAACGTCTTCACCGGCCTCCGAGGTGACATGTTGCTCCGGGATCGACAAGTCGGGGCGAACGGCGGCCACCTTGCCAACGTCCGCCGGAGAGGCCATGATAAACCACTTCTTGGCCGAACGCTCGTTGGGCTCCCCGAGATATGTGGTCGAGCTTAGGCTGTGACATTCTGGAGCAGGGGATGTGGATCTGGCGGGGAGGGACACCGTAGGCCTCATCTAAAAACTCAAGGGAGTGGGGCGACGGTATGGGAATCGCCGGGTAACGTGAAGTTTATTATCTAAGCTAGGAGGAACGGGCAGACCAACATGGGTTGGCGGCAGCGCTGGTGGTGCTGGCGGTAGCCGCGATATAGGGTTCCAGGGAGAGGGGGCGGGTGGGGGGACTGTGGTGGTGGTGGTGGTGGGTGGGGGGGGGTTGTGGTGTTTGAGGATACACCACGGCTACTGAAATTTTTAGTAATGTTGGGCGGAGATAGTGGTGGATGAGGGAGGGCGACGGTTCAAATGCCTCGGCTACTGCAATTTTACTATAAGGTCGGTGCTGGAGGAGTGTGGGCGACAGTTGAAGTATGACGAATACTAAAATTTGGGTAAAGGAATTGATGCGGGGCGGGAGTGGCCAAGATCGCGCAGTCGTGGTGATTTCATAGCGCACTTGCATCGCACAATTAAGCCAGTACCTGCACCATTTTGCTCGCGCTTGCGCAGTCGTGGTGATTTCACAGTGCACTTGCATCGCACATGGTTAAACCAGTACCTCCACCATTTGCTCGCGCTTGCGCAGTCGTGCTGATTTTACAGCGCACTTGCATCGCACGCGGTTAAGCCAGTACCGACACCATTTTGCTCACGCTGGTCACCCTATGGGATCTACTCCCTCCTATCACGCACATTTGTTCTTTTAGAAACTGTGTGCAATGGTTGGTGTGTTGCCTCCTAGCCTTCAATGAGCACTGACGCTGGTAGCGGGAAACCGATGGGAGAAGAGGCGGGAAACCGATGAGAGGTGTGGCGGGAAATGATAGCCTGTTTAGAAAACGTACAACAGAAGGAAGCGTGAGCTAGACGACGCATGCACATAGTGCTTACCCATGTACTGCATGTGCTATCAAAAGGGCTAAGGGTTGCCGTTCGATCTGGGAGCATCCAACGGAGCAGATGTACGATCCGTGGGGTTTTGGTTCTGGCCAATCATAACGCACGACTCAGATCGCGGGCATCGACCACGGTTTGGTAGGCACATGGCTTTCGTTTGGCCTTTTTATACACTAATTGAGTTTCCTAGGCATTTAATGTCCATAATTTAAATCTGAACTTCAAATACATGCTCCAGTTCACCAAAATGGCTAGGAAAATTATACATGAAAGTTGGCATGGTGTCATGTCATGGCGCATATATGTCATGGTAAAACATTGTCCAATTTGGGCCAAGATTTATTACAAACCTCAAATGAACTCTGAAAAGGTTGAAAGTTGGCATGGTATCATCATTTCACCCATATAGCATGTTCTAAAAAGTTGAGAGGGTTACGGCAAAAACTGGATGCACTTCGTGTGCAGAATGGACAATCTCTTTCGAAGTATCAGGGTTTCAAACAAAAACTCACCTGTTACAAAGGGATTTCACTTTTTTGAACTTATTTGAACTCCAGACTTTTTGTGTGTTCAATATGCACCATTCAAAGCCACATCATCAATTTTCAACCCTTCCTGACTTTGTTTGGTATTTTTCATGCATTTGCTGACTTTTTTTTGAGTCAAATGACCCTGAAATTGAAAAGCACTTCAAATGAACTCTGAAATGGTTGAAAGTTGGCATGCTATATATCATCATTTCACCCGCATTAGTAACCTCTTACAAATCGGAGCTTCTCTCAACAAGAAGCCTTGTGGTTCCGATAGGGAAACATGTTCCCCTTGTTGTCGAAATGTAATCACGACTTCTTTTCGCCTTGTATTTTCTTCTACGGGCAACATGGAACTACATGATATCCATGCTGAAATTTAAACTTATTCAGGGTTCGTTTGGCCTTTTTATACACTAATTGAGTTTCCTAGACATTTAGTGCCCAATATTCAAATCTGAACTACAAATACATGCTCAAGTTCACCAAAATGTCTAGAAAAATTGTACATGCATGTGTCCTTGGGTGCATGTTTAATTAGGTCCCATGCCAGGAATGGGAACGAATCAAAACCGTACCGGCGTCCTGGCTCGTCCTCAAACATTTGGAATCTCGGGTTCTAAATCAACATAAAATCTAAAACTCACCAGAAAGTCATCAAAGGTGGCATGGTGTCACGTCATGGCACATATATGTCGTGCTAAAAACATTGCCAATTTGGGCCAAGCTTTATTAAAAACCTCTTACAAACCGGAGCTTTCTCTCAACAAGAAGCCTTGTGGTTCCGATAGGGAAACATGTTCCCCTTGTTGTCGAAACATAATCACAGCCTCTTTTCGCCTTGTATTTTCTTCTACGGGCAACATGGAACTACATGATATCCATGCTGAAATTTAAACTTATTCAGGGTTCGTTTGGCCTTTTTATATACACTAATTGAGTTTCCTAGGCATTTAATGTCCATAATTCAAATCTGAACTACAAATACATGCTCAAGTTCACCAAAATGGCTAGAAAAATTGTACATGCATGTGTCCTTGGGTGCATGTTTAATTAGGTCCCATGCCAGGAATGGGAACGAATTAAAACCGTACCGGCATCCTGGCTCGTCCTCAAACATTTGGAATCTCGGGTTCTAAATCCCCATAAAATCCAAAACTCACCAGAAAGTCATCAAAGGTGGCATGGTGTCACGTCATGGCACATATATGTCGTGGTAAAAACATTGCCAATTTGGGCCAAGCTTTATTACAAACCTCTTACAAACCGGAGCTTCTCTCAAAGGAAGCCTGATGGTTCCGATAGGGAAACATGTTCCCCTTGTGGCGAAACATAGTCGCTCCCTCTTTTCGCCTTGTATTGTCTTCTACGGGCAACATGGAACGACATGATATCCATGCTGAAATTTAAACTTATTCAGGGTTCGTTTGGCCTTTTTATACACTAATTGAGTTTCCTAGGCATTTAATGTCCATAATTCAAATCTGAAGTACAAATACATGCTCCAGTTCACCAAAATGGCTAGAAAAATTATACATGCATGTGTCCTTGGGTGCATGTTTAGGTCCCATGCAAGGAATGAGAACGAATTACAACCTGACCGACATCTTGGGTCGTCCTCAAACATTTGGAATCTTGGTTTTAAATCCCCATAAATCCAAAACTCACCAGAAAGTCATTAAAGCTGGCATGGTGTCACGTCATGGCACATATATGTCGTGGTAAAAACATTGCAAATTTGGGCCAAGCTTTATTACAAATCTCTTACAAACCAGAGCCTGTCGCAAGAACCCTCGTGGTTTCGATAGGTAAATGTGTCCCCTTGTGGGACAAACAATAATTTCTCCCTCTTCTAGCCTTGTATTTTTTTCTACACGCAACACGTACGGAACAACAGGAGATTCACGCTGAACTTTGAAATTATTCACGGTTCATTTGACCCGTTTTATTCATTAATTGAGTTTTCTAGGCATTTAATGTCCATAATTCAAATCCAAACTACAAATACATGCCCCAGTGCACCAAAATGGCTAGAAAAACGTAAATGTGTCCTTGGGGTGCATGTTTAGGGTTCGTATGGCCATTGTATATATTACTAATTAAGTTTTCTACGCATTAAATGTAGTCCATAATTCAAATTTGAACTACAAGCACAAAATGGGTGGGAAATCGTACATGTGTCATTGGGTGCATGTTTAGGTCTCATTTAAGGAATGGGAATGAATACAAACTTGTCCTCATCCTGAAACATTGAGAATATCCGTTTTTAAATCCTAGTAAATCAAAAACTCACCCAAAAAACATGAAACTTGGCCTGGTTTCATGACATGGCACATATATGCCGTGGTAAAAAATTGTCCAGTTTGAGAAGAGGCGCACGCATTAGTAGCCAACGAAGTCCTTCTTGAAACAATAAGCTGACACGTTAATATCACAAACGGTTGTATCATATGAACCGTGTCAACATTTAACCATACTCAGTGGCGTGCGTGCAACTGTTTGATTAGACGAGACGAGCACGAGAAGTCCGGCGTGCAGGATCGACGGGTCGCGTGCGAGCAGTCCGCCGCGCAGGCTCGACAGGACACATGCATCCTGTCCACCTCGCAGGATCGACGGGACACGTGCGAGCAGCAAGGCCGCCCATGCTCACCGGGAGGCGAGCTCTTTGACCTCCATGCACCAGCCGCGACCCGCCTCGCTCAAAATTTCGCCATTAATGGGTTAATTAAAGCGCCTGGACGGAGGTTTTTTAGGGATGGACGGAGGGTGTTTGGTTGTGATCCGATGGCAACATTTGCTTTGTTCATATTTTCAACTCGTATTCTGGCCTAATTTAAATTGCCACATAGGGCAACGGATAATAGGACGACAAATAAAATGGCAACGGATAGTACAACGACAAATTTACAATGGCGCAGATAATAATTGTCTTACATATTTCAGATAATTTTAAATGCCACATGCGGCGAAGTTCGGAAGACACAGGGGCAAGAGAAGAAGGAAATCATAGACAACGATCTACTTCCTCCATTCCAATTTACTTGTCGTGGTTTTAGTTCAAATTTGAACTAAAACCACGACGAGTAAATCGGAACGGGGGGAGTAGATCGCTACTGTATCTACTCTTCGATGGATCGCCGGGGATGACATCCTCCATCTCCATCCTCAATTCCTCACGGCTTTGCTTGAAAGCAGCCACTGATTCCTCCACCTCCTGCTCGTGCTCGATTCGGATCTTCCTCAAGTCACCCATTAGTTCCTCGACGACCGCTGCCAGCATCATCCCCGAGGCACTACTCTTCTCATGCAGCATCTTCCAGTCGGTGGCCTCCTCCTCCTTGGTGAGCGCCTTGAGGAGATTCACACTGTCACCCATGAGTTGCTCGACAAGGCCGGTCGCGTTGTCAACTGAGGCATCGCTGATCTCGAGCAGCTTCATCAAGCTGTCGACTAGCTCCTTCTGCTTAATGAGGCCAGCTAGAATGCCGTCATCGCCGACCAAGTACTTCAGCAATGCCAGCTCATCACGATTGCCGATGTGGCGAGTGCGCTTGTGAGAGCCCTCGTGTGCCCGTGATAGCTCGTTCGAGGGCTCCGCGGCATGCCGGGATATCTCTGCTGCGGCTGCGGCTGCCGCTTCGTGGCGGGACCTCTCTAGTGCTTCAGCGGCCTTGGTCTTTGCTGCCTGGTTATATGCCCACCCGAAACTCCTCGTACCGGTCATGGCAGAACGACTTGACAGGAAAGACCAGTTTTGTAGGTGACGAGGAGAGGAAATGTGAATTAATTTTTTAGTGGGTAGCTTTTATAGCCCGGTGCTAAGTGTGACCACATATAAGTTTGATCTGTGTGAACAGATTTGCAATTACTTATTGCATTGTAATCTGCACTGTGAGGAGAAACAAAGTCAAAATTTATTAATGGTTTTGGCCCCACAAAGCCCCATTTTTGTTGTTCTATCTCATCACAAACAGTTCTTTTGGATCAACCGTATGCCATGCATCGGAAGCCCGAAACGTGGCCCCTTGTTCTCGGATGTATGTGTACATGTCTGCCCACTATCACACACGAGCTTACTATAGTAACCGTCTGTGTTATAATTTCTCATCCCAAACAGTTCATCCAAGTGGGCTGTTTGCTGCGTATCACACACATTTGGTTTACACGAATTGTTTGTGTTCTTTGGGCTAATCACAAATGCCGCTTATCACACACATCTTGTTAGGATGAACCATTTCCATTCTCTTGCCTAATCGAAAACAGTTTGTCCGAGTGAACCGTATGCCGTATATCACACACACCTTGATTTGGCTGACCGTTTCTGTTGCATTCCCTAATAGCACACAGTTCATCGGAGGGAATTGTATGCCGTATATCGCACACACATTGATATGGCTGCCCATTTCTGTTGTTCTTCCTCATCACAAACAGTTCTGTGACACCACCATTTGCCATTATTGCATCGTAGAAAGTTTCTCGAAGGGTCTCTGATCGTAGTGTCGCCTTAGCAGCATCCTGCAGTAGTGCGGCCTTCTTCTGCAACAGCGGCTTGGGACCAATGCTGCCCCTCCCCTCCCCGCTTTATCCCGCGGCGGCGGCATGGGAGCGACGCCGCCCCTCACCTCCTGGCCTTCTTCTGCGGCGGCGGCCGGCAGCTACGCCTCCCCTCCCTTCCCGGCCTTCTTCCGCAGCAGCGGCCAGGGAGCGTCGCCGCCCCTCCCCTCCCGGCCTTCTTCTGTGGTAGAAGCTAGGGAGCGCCGCCGCCCCTCCCCTCTCGGCCTTCTTCCACGACAGCGGCCTGGGAGCGTCATCGCTGATCTCCTCCGGGCCTTCAAGTACCACAACATTGAGGGGAGGGTCTTCAATTACCTACACTTCATCAGATGTGGATTGGTGCTGCCTCGACATCACACCATTTCGAGCAAGGAGGACTGTGCGCAAGGTTCCTTCATCCATGGCAACTTCTTGGATTAAGGCTGCAAAGACCTTAAGAGCAAATCCTCCGTCACCACTCACCTTGAGCAACGTCAATACCGCTCATGAACTTCTGAAGGGCAAGTGGACTGCACGGGTGAACACAAAAGTTCTGCAAACGGACGAGAAGGGAGCTTCTTCCTGCAAACGCAAGGAAGCACTGCAACACGTGGTGAGCAGTACACTTCCTCAACTATCTCAGTTTACTTAGTCCAGACAAAGTAGTACAGTACGCCTCCAAAAATTATGTAGTGCGGTTACTTCAATTCGCCGTGAAAAAAATGCAGTGCAGTTGCTCGGTAATGCAGTACGGTTGTATAGGTTCTTTATGGACAACGATGTAGTGCGGTTACTTGAGTTCACCTTGCGGGGTGATGCAGTCAGCGTGCATTAGTTCGCAGTTCTATTTCAAACACATTGCAGTTCAGATGATTCAGTTCATTTAACCTGACAATGCAGCTCGACCATTTTGTGCAGGAAATGATGTTCAGCAGATACAAAATGCCGCGCATAATTGACAACCGTGGGAACAACAACTTTCAGAAGAGTAAAACTTCTTCTGAAAGAGACACTGGATGGGTTACACCTGAGATTCCTTGAGGATTCTTCACAACAACAAACAGGGTGTAATACTCTCCGGAAGAGGTTTTTTTCCAGGAAGAAGAGGTAGTCGAAGATGACGACAATGTCATCTTCGTCTGGGAGGGCACTCACCGATGGGATGATGACGATGATGACGATCAAGATGAGCGAATAACACTTCTCAAACCAGAGTACAAGCACGAGTTCACTACATTTGGATAGCATGTCCGAACAGACAATGATGATGTAGTGGAACATGATGTTGTAGTAGATGATGATTATGATGATGTGTCGCTGCTCCAAATTTTTTAAACCAATCCAGTGAGACATCACCACAACACTGGATTACCACCGCGTCCACCTGCTGCACCACAAAACAAAGCTCACCGTCCACATGATGCACCGAAAAACGGAGCTCCAAGAAGACCCGCTGCATCAACTTCGACAATGCGACCACCAAGGGCGCCTCGGTCAAAAGTTGACGGCAGGTACAAATCCTCCTCACTATTGCCGCCGCGAGATCCTCAACTACATAGATCTGCTATAAACCTGCCATGTCCAATACAACCCGGCGAGCTGCAAACGCCATCGGATGAACGACATTACACCTATGTAAGTTTATGTATTAAAAAAATATTTGCAGTACCTTCAGATAACATTGAAGTGCACACTGATATTTCTTGTGAGGTTTGGCCTAACATCTAATACATTCGATTCTTCTAGAAACTTAGGAACATTGCAGTGCTTTATTAAACTCGTATGCACTCCTCGTATTTAAACAGAACAGAACACTCCATCTCATAGAGCACTGCACTTGATGCAGGATAAAAACATGCTGCCGAACCTCATACCTGCAGCTGGAATCAAGTTCACCACGTACGACAAAGCATGGGATTTTTACAACACTTATGCAAGATATGCAGGGTTTGGCATATGCAAGAGGGCAAAACACAAGACAAATGCCTACATTGTCTGCTCAAGAGAAGGGGCGCACAAGCAGACTGTGTCAGATTATGACCAGAAAACGTGAGAAGACATCAAAAAGGATTGTCTGCAAGGCAAAAATAAGAGTCAAAAAGAGGAAGGATGGCAAATTTGTGATAGAAATGGTTGAACTAAATCACAATCACAAGATGCTGGAAAGCCCCGGGATGCTTTTGCACATACGCTCGCACAAAAGTGACAATCCTTTGATTGACCAGTTGGTGAAGGACATGCAGCTGGACAAACACACACACACACGCAGATGATGTCAACGCTGTTATGTATGTTCGGTGGTCTGCAGTATATGGGACATACTAGCCACGACTGGGTCAACAAGTAAGCACGTCACGGACCATATCGCTTGAGCATTTTGTCGGTAATTATTTCTTGTTTGATGATTTGAGTTTGCATTGCGTTTGAAATGCAGGAAACAAAAGTTTGCCAGAGAAGAGTCCAAAGATGACGTCAAGAAACTTCTGGATTTCTTCGAGAAGATGCGGTTCACACAAACATGTAGTGGAGTTCACATATACATATAAATGCAGTGCTGCATACACTAACTTCACATTTATTCCCAACAAAATGCCATACTAGATACAGTAAGGCAACACCAATTTGTACAATATAAAGTAAGCAGCATACACAAAAATAAACAAAGCATTCACATCCAAAAATAGTAGGTTTTTATAAGAACAACCCACTCCAAAACTCACAAGACACACGTGAAATTTAGACCAGAAATAGGGATACACAAAAAATTAGCAAATTAAAAATAAGAAAAAACAAACAAAAACATACTAGAAGGAGGAGCCACGCTTATGGGAGAATATTCAATTGGTGAATTCACTTGACACTACAAAAAAAAGACACATCCGTGACATTTTGGGCTGAACGAATTTTTTTCTGTCATACATATGACACTTCTATGACGATAATTGTGACAAAACCTGGTATCATCATAGATGTGGTGGGCTCCTACTTCTATGACAAAAAATCATGACAGAAAATGGGCTTTTCGTCCTGGGTGGGCCGGAGACGTAGCTGCATGACATTCTTTGGGCCGTCCATGACGGAAAAACCGGGGTAGAAGCGAGGGGGAGGAAAATTTCAGGGAGTTGCCTACGGTGGGAGCTCGGGGGCGGAGCGATGCGCGTTTCTCTCGTACATACGCGCATGTGTGCGAGGCGTTGACTCTAACTGAAGCCGAGCGAGGCGTTGGTCTCTAACTGAACCCGAGCGATTGCACTACAGGCTATGCGTTACTGAACCCGAGCGATCGATCGATGGCTGTTAACTGAACCCGATGGAGCGATTCCTTCGCTACTGTTGCTAACTGAAGCCGATCGATGCTGCCTATGGGATGAACAGTGAGTGTTGCGGGGGGGGGGGGTTGGATGAACAGTGGGCGGTGGCGTTGCCTCTGGATGAACAGGAACCCGTGGTGTGGAGGGCTGGATGAACAGTAGACGGTGGAGGGGTGGCCATGGATGGGTGGTTGAACAGGACCCCGTGGTGTGGAGGGCTGGATGAACAGTAGATGATGGAGGGGTGCCCGCGGAGGGGTGGTTGAATAGTAGCCGGTGGAGTAGCGCGCGGTGGAGGCTGGATGAACAGGAGCCCGTGGAGGCTGGAGGAGGTCGACGGTAGCCCGTGGAGGCTGGAGGAGGTCGACGGTGGAGATGAACATTATCCCATGGAGTCCCGTTTTGCAGTACGCCACACCCCTCCCCCCCGTTTCGACCGTAGTGCTCCAACACAAGTCCGTTTCGTCCGTTTTGCGGTACGCCACACCCCTCCCGATCAACAGGACCCCCGTTTCGACCGTAGGAGGTCCGTTTTGCGGTACGCCACACCCCTCCCGATCAACAAGACCCCGTTTCGACCGTAGGAGGTCCGTTTCCTCCGTTCTGCGGTATGCGAGGCCTCGTTTCCATCGCCTGTTCCGTCCAAGCCGGTTGGCTCCCACGCGTTTCGTTGCCTCCCGATGAACACGACACATTCCGTTGCCTCCCCATGAACACGACGCATTCCGTTGCCTTCCCATGAACACGACGCATTCCGTTGCCTCCCCATGAACACGACTCCGTTGCCTCCCCATGAACACGAGCCCTCGCCGTACGTATGCGCGACTAGGCGTTTGAGACCCCGCCCGTATGTACACATACGTGGCCGTATTTTCTTTCTTGCACCCTGGCCGATGTACGTACGTGTACATGCTACGTGCACGCCTCTACTACGACACGTACACGCCTCTACTATGACACGTGCGCGCCTCTACATCGACCAGTATATATGTACGTACAAGTTCGCGACCAGAATGACAACGCTACGTACGCTTCGACCAGGTGAGTCCCAACTGTCAGGCAGTTCCTTGCGTGCGAAAATGTAGCTGGTGGGTCCCAGCAGTTAGAGGGGCGAATCGTTTTTTTTTGCCCGGACGCACTTCCTTTGCGTGCGAAGATGTAGCTGGTGGGTCCCAGCAGTTAGGGGGTGAATTGTTTTTTTGCCCGGACGCACTTCCTTGCGTGCGAAGATGTAGCTGGTGGGTCCCAGCAGCAAGGGGGGCGAATCGTTTTTTTGCCCGGACGCACTTCCTTGCGTGTGAAGGTGTAGCTGGTGGGTCCCAGCAGTCAGGGGGGAACATTTTTTTCGCGAAATATGGTGGCCCGTCTGGTGGGTCCCCGCTGTCAGGTGGAGGAATAATTATTTTGCGTGTAATAAGGAGGCATTTCCTTGCTGCGGCCATGGACCCAGCTGTCAGCCTCTCCACGTATAGTCCACGTCCGATGGAAGCCTTTCCTTGACCACGTTGATCACGCCGCGCCGAGAGCACCAGGGCGGTGGACGACGGCGAGGCCTAGGAAGGGGATGACGCGGAGCCGGGGAAGACGCGGCAGTGGATGCCCACGCGTAGAGGAGTACGAGGGTTCACTGGTTCGCTGCAGTGTGAGGCTGCCGTCGCCGCAGAATAACAAGGGGTGTGGGTGAGTAGAGGGATGGCCTGGCCAGCGGTGGGAGTAGTAGGGGGCGGTGAGGCCTCCGCCGCATCGCAGCTGGCCACGGTAGGCAGGAGCACGAGGCACGACCGATGCTGGTTTGGGTGGCTGGAGCAAGAAGACCAGAGGTTGAAGAAGCACTACGGCCGTTGGATGGACATCATACGGTCACTGGAGCTAGAATCGTGCATATTGACTAAGTTGACAAAGCCCTCCGTCCCCATCAACTTAGTAGGCCCACAAGTCAGCCTGCCACTATACTGGGTCCTAGCTAACAGGGGGAGTATTCATTTTTTTGTGCGTAATAAGGAGGCACTTCCTTGCGTGCGAAGATATAGCTGGTGGGTCCGAGCTGTCAGTGGCGGTAACGTTTTTTCGCGAAATACTGAGGCCCTTTCGGTGGGTCCCTGATGTCAGGTGGACGAATCATTATTTTGCACGTAATAAGGAGGCATTTCCTTACGTGCGGCCGTGGACCAGCTGTCGGCCTCTCCACGTACAGTCCACTTCAGATGCATGTCGGTCGTTGAACACGTTGACCAGGCCGTGCCGAGAGCACCAGGGCGGTGGACGATGGCGAGGCCTAGGAAGGGAACGACACGGAGGCAGGGAAGACTCAGCAGTTGTTTCCCACGCGGAGGGGATTATGACTGAACGAGGGTTTACTGGTTCGTCTGCCGTCACCGGAGAATAACAGCTGGTGTGGGTGAGTAGAGGGATGGCTAGGCCAGCGATGGGAGTACGGTGGGGCGGTGAGGCCTGCGCGGCAGCACAGCCAGCCGCGGGGAGGAGGGAGCATGTCGTCCCGCCGGCGCTTGTTTGAGCGGCTGGAGCAGGAAGAGCAGAGATTGAAGAAGCACGACGGCCGTTGGATGGCCATCCAACAGTCACTGCTTGTGCGTCAACCTTTTTTTAGGAAAGCCTCAAATCTGTGGAAAACAGCATACAGCCCATCTGCCATTTTTTCTAATAATTTACAGCCCATTTGCTAATTCTTAAGGTTTTTTTGGAGCCCATATTCTTTTTGTTAGCATTACAGCCCATATTGTGGCCACGGTTAAAAAATTATGCGAAATTTTGCATATTTCGGTGCGGTCCGAACTGTTTTTAATCCCGAAATTTCGACTCACATTCAAACTGATTTTAAAACTAAATGTATATCAATATAAAATCCAACAAATTCTCCACGCATAAAAATTAATGTAATTTAAAATCTCAAAATGAAAAAAAAGATATTTGAAACTAATTGCCGGTTTGATGTGTTTTAAAAATGTACAACCCATTTCCCATTGCTGATGGGCCATTTTCTCGGCCAACCGAATGAAAGCTCTCCTCGTCTTGAAAGATTTGCAGCCCAATAGGCCTGACAAAGCGACTTACTTGGCAAATCACAAAAAAACTGGGCTGTGGCCATGGACCCAGCTGTCAGCCTCTCCACGTACAGTACTCTTTCGATGGAAGTCGTTCCTTGACCACGTTGACCACGCCGCGTGGAGAGCACCACGACGGTGGACGACGGCGAGGCCTAGGAAGGGGACAACGCGGAGCCGGGGAAGATGCGGCAGTGGAAGCCCGCGGGGAGAGGAGTACGAGGGTTCACTGGTTCGACTGCGGTGTGAGGGTGCCGTCGCCGCAGGGCCTGGCCAGCGGTGGGAATACTAGGGGGCGGTGAGTCCTTCACGGCAGCATAGCCGGCCACGGGAGGCAGGAGCATGAGGCACGACCGGCGCTGGTTTGGGTGGCTGGAGCAAGAAGACCAGAGGTTGAAGAAGAACTACGGCCGTTGGATGGACATCGTACGGTCACTGGAGCTAGAATCGTTCATATTGACTAAGTTGACAAAGCCCTTCGTCCCCGTCAACTTAGTAGGCCCACAAGTCAGCCTCCCACCAAGGTGGGTCCCAGCTAGCAGGGGGAGTATTCATTTTTTTTGTGCGTAATAAGGAGGCACTTCCGGTGGGTCCGAGCTGACAGCGGGGGGGGGGGGGGGGCGTTTTTTTTCACGAAATACGGTGGCCCGTCAGGTGGGTCCCAGCAGTCAGGGGGCAAACGTTTTTTCCCAAAAATACGGTGGCCCGTCTAGTGGGTCCCTGCTGTCAGTTGGAGGAATCATTATTTTCCGTGTAATAAGGAGGCACTTACTTGCTGCGGCCGTGGACCCAGCTGAGACTCTCCACGTACAGTATACCTCCGATGGAAGTCGTTCCTTGACCACGTTGACCTCACCGCGTTCCATTGCATGCATGCGTCCATGGGCGCGATGCATCCCTACTGTTAGCCTCTGACATACAGTCATCTTTCAATGACTCTCGGTTGTTGACCACGTTGACCACACCGTGCCGAGCGCACCCAGACTAGAACGACCCGCATATGGGGAAGACGGGGCAGTGGAGTCGCAGATGGAGAGGAGTGGGAAACTTCACTGGTTCGGGTGCACGGCAGCACAGCCGCGGTGCTACCCACGGGAGACAGGAGCAAGAACAGAGGTTGAAGAAGGAGCACAACTGTTGGATTAATATCCAACGGTCCAGCTGCTAGAATCATTTGTTGATTAAGTTGACAAAGCCGTGCGTACACGTCCGCTTAGCAGGCCCACAAGTCAGTCACCAAATCTGACGGGTCCCAGCTGTCAATGGGATGAATAATTTTTTTCGCAAGACAAGGATGCACTTCCTTCCGTGCGAAGATACAGCCGGTGGGTCCTAGCTGTCAGGTGGAGAAACATTTTTTTCAGCTTAATAAGGAGGAACTTTCCTTGCGTGCGACCATGGACCTTGTGGGTCCCAGCCGTCAGGCTCTCCACATACAGTCCTCTTCCGATGACTCTCGTTTGTTGACCACGCCGCACCGAACATAGCGAGGCGATGGACGACAGCGAGGCCCCAGACGGGAACGACTCGGAGATGGGAAAACGCGGCAGTGGAGTCGCAGATTGAGAGGAGGAGAAGGGTTATAACTGGTTTTGTTGCAATTCATATCAAACTCAGGTTCACAGGACACGTTCATATTCATAGCCAACATTCACTATCAACAACTCAAAAGATTCATATATACACAAGCTCAGCATATCTATGCATCCAAATGATTGATAGATCACATGACAATATTCATACATAATTCACAAAAAGATTCAGATATACACATGTTCAGTATGTTTATGCATCCAAATGATTGAGATCACAGCCAATATGATCCATGGACAAACTTTAATTACCTAGGGTACAGACTGGTAAATGGTGTTCAATCAGAGGTACTTCTTGCTAAAATTAGTTCTTGTACGAGTAAACTTTCGAGTACATAAGAGGCAGCACAGACAATCTGAACTTTGCTTGTAGGTTTATCCTCAAATAGTGGCCTCGTGCCGATGGAGGTTTGAGCAACTTGGCCTCGTGCGGCGGCTGGTGGATGCATGCCCCTGGGTGGATGTCATCAAGCGCTCCGCCTGTGTTGAAGGTGCTCGTCGGGCCCTTGCCCGCGCAAAGGTGCACTGGGGTAGGCTGGATGCGGAGAAGCTTCTTACCGACCCGCCGCCAGCGGGCAAGGAGTATCATACACCCGAAATGTACTATAAGACTGTCCTAAAGGGTGCCCGCAATATTGCGGATGAGTGCCCCAGAGATGTAATTATTGAGTGAAAACTTGCTATGTATTATCCTGTGCGCTGAAAACTTTGTTCATATGCACTACGCAACGCTTGTTTAATTTAAAATATTACCTTCTGTGCGGCCGTTTATAAAATCTGAGAGATGGCAAGTCGTTGGCTTCAGCCCCCAAGCCACGAGTGTTGGGGTGTTCGGGATAAACTTGAGCTCTCTTGTTCCCATTTTTGGGTCCATCTAGGGAGGCGCTCAACACGACGAACAAGGCAACCGAACTTATAATGCTTGAACACTCTCACTTAGCCATAGAATTCTATAATTTTAAATTTCAGCGAAGCCCCTAGTATTCGGAAGACCGAATTCGGGGCGCTATCCACGCCTTCGTCGGACATTATCCGGAACTTCGCTCGAAGCGGCATGAGTCTTTAGGGACCCGAAAAGACCTCTCGAACAGCGACCAGTCTCTCACCTTATCATGCCAGTCAGTTTTAGCTTTCTCCATTGAGGCGCTCGCCCAGCTCAACCGGGGCGCAATCGCAGTGGTTCTCCCAGTGCCACCTTAGCCGACAGAACGGAACGTAAGGCGCCAAAACGTGGGAGCCGGGCAAACCCAACTATTGACCCAAGACATGATTCGGAGCCGATTCATATAATGCTATAAGTTCGGGGTGCCGCACTTGTGAAAGTGTTCGGACTTATCACACCATAATGCGGGGAACATAAGCCCCTGGTGTATTCGGCCGTACCAATAATATACGGGTGCGAGATGTCATTAATGAACATATGTGTAAAGTAATGCAATAACAGGCAAAAACGCTGCATTATTTATTAAAGAATTCTGCTATGAGTGCGGAATGATACAAATAGTGCGGTAAGCAAGGGATTGGACTAATAAAACATGTCCTCCTCCAGGGATGGGCTGCGGACTGGTGGATATAATCAAATTTAATGCTCGTAATGGAGACCACCTGAGTGTTTATCACAGTCTTCTTTCTTCCCTGGCTGTTGCATCGTGAATTCGGTGGGTTCACCGCCGGACAGGGCCTCTGGTGAACGGAGTCTTGTGTACATAAAGAAAGAAAATAATAACAAAAAGGAGTGACACACTTGTGAGCCCCTGGTGTGGTCGAGCCGCACTCTGGGTCTATTGTGGTTGTGCCCCTTCCCCTAGGCCCATGGTATCTCCAGAGCGTAATGATGCACGCGGAGGGTTGGTCTTGCAATTATGCAAGGGCTGGGGTTGGGGCCGCATTGCTACGCGTGCTCGGAATGTGCCAGGTGGTCTTGGTTGATGTTTCTCCGGGCGCGTTTGGCCGTGTCCGGTCGTTTAACGGCCGGACTCGAATATTGCCTTAAAAGGCTGCTCTGTACTTCTGCCGCGAGAGCCGTTGTGTGTTCCTCCGTTCGGAGAGAGCGTTCTGTATTTCCATTGACCGTAATGACTCCGTGAGGGCCTGGCATCTTGAGCTTTAGGTATGCGTAATGCGGTACCATGTTGAACTTTGCAAACGCGGTTCGTCCGAGCAGGGCGTGATAGCCACTGTGGAATGGGACTATGTCGAAGATTAACTCCTCACACCGGAAATTGTCCGGGGATCCGAAGACCACTTCCAGTGTGACTGAGCCTGTACAATTGGCCTCAACACCTGGTATGACGCCTTTGAAAGTCGTCTTTGTAGGTTTAATCCTTGAGGGGTCTATGCCCATCTTGCACACTGTATCCTGATAAAGCAGGTTCAGGCTACTGCCGCCGTCCATCAGGACTCTCGTGAGGTGAAATCCATCGACGATTGGGTCTAAAACCAATGCGGCGAATCCGCCATGGCGGATACTGGTCGGATGATCTCTTCGATCGAAAGTGATCGGGCAAGAGGACCATGGATTGAACTTAGGGGCGACTGGCTCCATCGCATATACGTCCCTTAGTGCACGCTTTCGCTCCCCCTTGGGTATATGGGTTGCGTATATCATGTTCACCGTCCGCACTTGTGGGGGGAAACCCTTCTGTGCAGCCCCTTGTCATTGTTTTCGGCAATTAACTTGCCTGCCTGCTTGAACACCCAACAATGTCTGTTGGTGTGATTAGCTGGCTTTTCAGGGGTGCCATGTATCTGGCATAAGCGGTCGAGTATTCGGTCCAAATTGGACGGACCCGAAGTGGTTCTTTTGAATGGCTTCTTCCGCTGACCGGGTTTAGAGCCTCAGAATCCGGCATTGACTGCCGTATCCTCCTTGTCGTTGCCGTTAATGCGGCGTTTATTTTTGCTTCGACGCGACCTGCCATTGTGGTCCTTGGTATCCGGACTGCCAGAATTTTTACTGAGGTTGTTGCTGCGAGCTAGCCAGCTATCCTCTCCCGCACAGAAGCGGGTCATTAATGATGTGAGGGCCGCCATGGATTTCGGCTTTTCCTGTCCTAGGTGCCGGGCTAGCCATTCGTCACGGATGTTATGCTTGAAGGCTGCGAGGGCCTCTGCATCCGGACAGTCGACGATTTGATTTTTCTTTGTAAGGAACCGTGTCCAGAATTGTCTGGCCGACTCTTCTGACTGTTGAATTATGTGGCTTAGGTCACCGGCATCCGTTGGTTGCACATATGTGCCCTGGAAGTTGTCGAGGAATGCGGCTTCCAGGTCTTCCCAACACCCAATTGACTCTGCGGGCAAGCTGTTAAGCCAATGCCGAGCTGGTCCTTTAAGCTTGAGTGGGAGATACTTGATGGCGTGGAGATCGTCGCCGCGGGCCATATGGATGTGAAGGAGATAATCTTCGATCCAAACCGCGGGGTCTGTTGTGCCATCGTAGGATTCAATGTTTATGGGTTTAAACCCTTCAGGGATTTGATGATCCATTACTTCGTCAGTGAAGCATAGCGGGTGTGCGACGCCTCTATATTGAGCAATGTCATGATGTAGCTCGAGAGAGCGTTGTCTGCTATGTTCGGCCCGGCCGGAGTTATTGTATCCGGCGCGACGGTATTCGTCGTGGGTCGTGGGGCGCCCACGTGATCCATAGATGGATCTGGATTGCCTTGCTTTGTCCTCCAATATATCTCGCAAGTCCGGCGTGTTTCCTCTTGGCTTCGTACTTTTGGAGCGATGCCGGGGTACGGTCTTGGTGGAGGGCCTAGATGCCTCTCTGTCTCGGCCATGGGGTGGTCGGTCGGCCGTATTGTGCGCTGGCGATGAAGGTATGTATGTTTCCTCCTCTAATCGGGGGAGCAACTTGCGTCTTGGGTAGCTTTTGGAGGGGCGCTCGAGTTCATACTCTTCGGCCGCGAGTACCTCGGTCCATCGATTGGCCAGCAGGTCCTGATCAGCTTGAAGCTGCTGCTACTTTTTCTTTAGGCTATTTGCCGTGGCGATAAGCCTGCGTTTAGAACGCTCTTGTTCGACGGGATCCTCGGGCATGACGAATTCGTCGTCGTTGAGGCTTGCCTCGTCTTCGGAGGGAGGTATATAATTATCATCCTTGCCTCTTCATCTGCCGCCCTCTCGTGAGGGCTTGCTTCTGCATCCTCCTGCGCCGAATCTTGCTGGAGGGGATTATCTTCGGCACTCTCTGGGGTATTATTATCTCCTGTGCCTGAATCTCCATTCTTGCTGTGGCGGGATTTAGAGCGGCGCCGCTGACGTCGGCGCTTGGGCTGTTTCTTTGAGGAATCTGCCTCCGCTGCTTCTTCGCTGTCCCCCTCTTTTGGGGTGTCCACCATGTATATGTCATATGACGAGGTGGTCTTCCAGTGCCCTGTAGGTGCTGGTTCTTGTTCGTCTCCGGTATCGTCGTCCATGCCGTCGATGTCCTCGGAGTCGTAGTCTAGCATGTCTGTTAGATCGTCGACAGTGGCTACAAAGTGGGTGGTGGGTGGGCTTTGAATTTCTTTGTCGTCCGTATCCCAACCGTCCTGGCCATAGTCCGGCCAGGTCTCTCCGGATAGCGAGAGATATTTTAGCGAATTTAGGATGTCGCCAAAGGGCGAGTGTTGGAAGATGTCCTCCGCGGTGAATTCCATAACCGGCGCCCAATCAGATTCGATTGGCAGGGGCGCGGGAGGTGCGGAGTCCGGCAGGGAGTCCGGTACCTCAGAGTCACGAGCTTTACAAAGGACTAGGTTAATGTTCGGCTCCATCGCCGTGGAAGTTGCAGCCCCCGAGGCGGTGTCCAGCCACCGATCCTCGATCTGGGCGATCGGCTCCGGACTAAGGGCCGGAGCGGATTCGTGTGCGGCCACCAAGGCACTGTCCGGTGGCAGAGCTAGATCATGCCCATCGTGAAGTTTAGGCTTCCGAACCTGACCTGATGGCCAGGGGCGTAGCTTTCGATCAGCTCCAGATGGCCAAGTGAATTAGCCCGCAGTGCGAAGCCGCCGAATACAAAGATCTGTCCGGGGAGAAAAGTCTCATCCTGGACAGCGTGGTTGTTGATTGAAGAAGCCATTGAGCCTATTGGTGACGACACAAAGGAGCTCTCAATGAAAGCACCAATGTCGGTGTCAAAACCGGCGGATCTCGGGTAGGGGGTCCCGAACTGTGCGTCTAGGCGGATGGTAACAGGAGACAAGGGACACGATGTTTTACCCAGGTTCGGGCCCTCTTGATGGAGGTAAAACCCTACGTCCTGCTTGATTAATATTGATGATATGGGTAGTACAAGAGTGGATCTACCACGAGATCAAGGAGGCTAAACCCTAGAAGCTAGCCTATGGTATGATTGTTGTAATGTATGTTGTGTCCTACGGACTAAAGCCCTCCGGTTTATATAGGCACCGGAGAGGGCTAGGGTTACACAAAGTCGGTTACAATGGTAGGAGATCTACATATCCGTATCGCCAAGCTTGCCTTCCACGCCAAGGAAAGTCCCATCCGGACACGGGACGGAGTCTTCAATCTTGTATCTTCGTAGTCTTGGAGTCCGGCGGACGATGATAGTCCTGCTGTCCGGACACCCCCTAGTCCAGGACTCCCTCAACAGACAATCTGAACTTTGCTTGTAGGTTTATCCTCAAATAGTGGCCTCGTGCCGATGGAGGTTTGAGCAACTTGGCCACTACTTTCATCCAACTAGTTTACTGGCTCATCTTGGTCCTGTATCTCGCCAATATTCTACATTGAAGACGAGAAAGGAGGCGGTTGAGAAAATGAACCACCCAAAATTTTTGTGCAGTTCAACTGACATGGAGCATCCTTGGCGTGCAGACTGATTAAGTCCCAGATGAATATACACGTCAACCAACTTGTCTGGAATCTTTAGACTCCATGCCATATAGTTCGCTACCATATGTGCCGATAACCAAAAGGCACAAGTTGGGACCAAAGACTGGACTGCGTTTTTCTGGGCTATGCACCAAGCAATATTTTTGGCGTTCACTCTCCTAATACTTGGAGTTTGACGCCGGTTGATACTCGAATGAATATAGGCACTTCTTGTCAACATCGATGCTTGTCTGAGTGAACTTTGGAGTACATAGCAGCAGCATAAGTACCTGTCCATCTGATCATTTTGTGCAGTTCTACTGAAATCACCCGATGTAATGATTTGCCTGCGAGTTCAGGCTCCAAATTACTCCTTTATGAAATCGACAAACAGTAGCACAATACCAAATTACCAATACATATGACAGGCACAATAATCAGGATAAAGACCAGTACCAACCTGTGTGAGGTAGCATATCAATTACTATTTCCTTTGACTGGAAGCCGAGATAAGCCAAGCGACTGACAGCAAAGGAAGAAAGCAAGCGGAGATTAGCGACTGACAGGAAAGGACGGAAGTTGTCGAGGCAATGAAGCACCCAAAGTTTTTGTGCAGTTCCACCAAAATCGAGCATCCCTGTTGGCACATATATTGGAGAGTGAGATTACTATAATAGTGGGACTAGTTGATGAAACATACACTAACAAATAGAAGCACCCTCATTATCTTAATGGGTAAAGTTAGCAACATAGTAGTCTTGCTTAAAGAGAGGTATTGGTTTATTTAATCAGTGCCAATTACTCAACTCAACACTCAAAGCATTGCCATTTATCATAGGTTGCAAAACTTAAAAGTGCAAAGATAAAGGAGTTTCTCATGACAGTAGCACGATACAAATAGAGATGACAACAAACTAATATGGATGAAGGCCTTAGGCCCGTACCAACCTGAGAAAAAAAGCTTATTCATGTAGCCCCATAAGAGATGATAAAGCACTCACTGGAATCACACAATAGTATATATTTTTGTGCACTTCAAATGTATGGTTGAAATCACTCTTGTTTACCAGTGCTGAGATTATATCGAAAGATTAGAAAGAACTTACAGCAGAGTTAAAGCACTGGCTGGGATATAGTTCATCGTATTGTCTTGTGTAGTTCCACTAAAATGTATGATTGGCACAACACGATCCCTGTTTGCACAAGTAGGAACAAGGTGAAACCTTCATTAGCTTAGTGAGAAAGGATAGGAAGACATTAGCATATTACTCAAATAGCAGCATCAAATTCATGATGGACAATACGCAAAACATTGCCTCATTGAACCAATGGCAATAAATTGACATGCAAAACAATAGCACTATTATGTCATGACACTAATAATATTCCCTCCCTGCTCCACCACATGATTCACCTCCATAGACAAACATTCACACGTACATGATTCAGCATAGGGTCCTACTAAAGATTTGTTTAACTCCAACAGGAAAATTAGGTAGTAATAAATTAGTGGTACTTAAGTGCTCCTAATTAATTAAGTGAGACAGCAGAAGTGGAAGGGCTCCCTGGAGAATCGTCTCAGATGTAAGGTAGTCATTGCCGGAGCCCTTGAATAGCCTCGACTGAGGCCTCTGGCTTCAGCAAGATCGCCTTGGCACTGTTTATTATTCTTCTTCTTCCTCTTCATGCTATGTTTCTCTTTCTCCTCACCAGTTGGTGAAACCAAGTACATGATTGGCCTTCTAATTTAGAATTGGTTTTGTCAGTGAGGGAGTACAAGTGTACTAGTAAAAAACAACATTATTTTCTCATGTCAGTCAGAAAATAGAGATGAACACATGCATTAAATATCATTCTTACCTAAAGGAAGGTTATGGCGCCAATATGGATGATGAGGATTGGAACATAGATCTCCCTTTGTGCAGTTCCACCAAAATGAACCAACTGTTCCATCTGACATTCCAGTTAAACAGCACAAAAGTCACTTCTTTTAAGAAGAGTTTTGTGTAGTGCACCAAAAGGTCACAACAGCAACCAGGTGAATTGGATATCCCTGTTTGCACAAAAAGGCACAGAGGAAACAATCAGAGTCTCAAACAATTACAGGCAAAAACATTTGGCTAAACTTGTCAGAGTCTCAAACAATTACAGGCAAAAACAGTGGCATGGCTTCATTTTTACCAGGGACATTATATTAAGAACAGCTAAGGCTGTGTTCGGTTCATAGGTTTGGTGCAGGATTTTCGTAGGAACACAATTCCTACCGTATTCTTTCCCTTCCAACCGTTCGGAACATGGGAAAGGTGAATAGTGTTTCATAGGAAAGCTGGTCTGGTAGTACTGATTCCATCGGATTAGAACCATCCACGCGCTGCTCATTTTTTGGGCGGAAGCCCGAGGCAGGCGCTCGCTGCCATGCGTTAGACAGGTTGCTGTGCTGTGTTTGCCGGAATAAAAAATCAACCTATGTGTGGTACGTGAGGTGCGGACAAGAGTAGTCACTGTGCAGCTGAATAAACAAATAGCATCTCATACTGCCAAGCATGCTACTCTAAAAAAACAAATCTGTACATTTCGTAGTCCATCCGAACACATTCTCTTGAGAGTTTCCTCCGGTTCGCTGTTCCATAGTTTTATACCTACATTCCTTTCCTATTCCTCTATTTTCATCAAGACCTATGTTTTCTGCCCCTTTATTCCGTCCGGAGCCTAAATATTTGGTATAAGGGCATGGGACGGTGGGTGCACCAGCAGTACAGCACCATGTACGTAAATAGGGGCATAAAGTGGTGATTCATAGTTTGTTGCTCCGAGAAACAAACATCCAAGAAACATATCTGGGTTGGTTCCATTTTTGTTCACTCTAGCCACCTACTCCTATGTGTGGATAGCAAATCTAGTCCTGGTCATACCACTGTGTACAACATTACCCCTATATTTCCCTTTTCGACCAAGAGACCGGTTGGATGACCAGTCTGTACTACTTTCATCCCCTTTCCTTCCTGTTTGTACCAAGTCCGATGTACATACTAAATTCCCCCACCCCCACTTTATTTCAATGACAAGTATTTTCGGACGGAGGGAGTACAAGATTCGACTCCATGAAGTAGCTTTACCTCTAACAATAGAAGAAAAAAAAGGTGACGTTGGACCATCCGATCGAGAGGGGATGAGAGGTAGAAAATGATGCACATGCAGCGACGTAGCGAGCTGGGGAAGTAGAGCTAAGGTGGTTTCGAACGAAGATATACCAAAAGGTCGTCGGGATGTGGATAGGTGGGCGGCGGGAGGCCGGATCCGCCCATAGGCAACGACGAAGGGATCGGAGGACCTCCTGCGCCGGCGCTCGGCCAGAGATAACGGTGCAGCCGGCAGTGGGTCTCCTCCCTTGTTGTTGATGACGGCCTAAACGCTGCCCCTCCCCCCTTCACCGGCGGAGGGGGATACGTCCGGATCTGTAACCAGCAGTGAGGATAGAAAGCCAGTGTTTTTTGAAGGGAGAAAGACAGGGTTACTACCCATATGTTGTTTAGATCTGGAGATGATGAGAGTTTGTGAATAAAGCAGCCCTAGCAAGCAAGCGCGGAGGCTCCGGCCTATATATAAGTAGTGGGGTAGTTTTCCTTTTTCACTCCATCAAAACAATCCTTTAAAATTGTGTACTATACTACATGCCAGGTCACGGTTTTTTTAGTTGTTGATTGTTTTTTGAGATAGCTACCCGCTTGTTCCAAGTGGTGTTATGGTGTGCCAGGTCGCACTTTGTATCGTTCAAGTCTGGTAGTACTACAAGTCCCTCCATTAAATGAACAACCACCCCCTCGTAAAAATTGTGAACAAGACCACGGCTAAAATTAGCGGAAACGTGCGTTGCCCCAACATGCATTATTATTTATATTTTCTACTCCCTCCGTTCCTAAATATAAGTCTTTTTTATTAGCCACACCCAAGACAAGAATTTTTATTAGCAGTGAACCCCACATGTCATAGACACAAAAATTGTGGCAAGATTCCCTTAGGCAAGCCAAAGTGTGTCTAACAATTTGAGCAACTCAGGTTAGGCAAGTGTGGCAAGTGTGGGAAAAATAATGTGGCAACATAATACAAACATAGTCACAATCCAAACAGCCCCGTGATTTTTTGTGACATGCATCAAAATTTGGTTAGTTAAATTTATAGTCAAAATTTGGGAAGGTGCATCAAATCAACACATGCAAGTATCAAAAGGAAAGTCACGGCATGCATGCATGCGTTGTACTCCCTCCGTTTCCAAATATAAGTCTTTTTAGAGATTGCAACAAGTGACTACTCCCTCCGTTCCTAAATGTAAGTCTTTTTAGGGATTCCACTACAAACTACATACAGATGTATATAGACATATTTTGGAGTGTAGATTCACTCATTTTGTTTCGTATGTACTCCAGTTCATAGTGAAATCTGTAAAAAGACTTATATTTTGGAACAGAGGGAGTACATACGAAGCAGAATATGTCTACTCCTACATACGAAGTAGCCCATTTGAAATGTGTAAAAAGAGTTTTATCAAATGCAGTGCTTTGATGTGTCGCGTCAACTCGTACAAGCCCAAGAAATTTGATTACTACAACGCCCTCTCCCTCGCGGACTGAGCTCCGGTGCCTTAACTGCACCTGCCTTTGGCTGCATGACAGGTGGGCCAACCACCTGTTGGGCCCACCTGTCATGGACGCAAAGGCAGGAGCAGTAAGTAGAAGCTTTCGCTACACGCTATCCCTCCCGCACGAGGTGGACGGACATGCAAAAGTGGATTCGATACTGTAGAAGTAGGAGTAACATCATTGTTCGTCTTCTCGAAGAGGCGAAGATCCAAATGCAAACGGAACATGGCAGTTGCGAACGCTCGCGTGGTGCGGTTCCTTGGAGTACTAGCCAGGCTCTTGCATGAGACAAAATTGCTATTGTTTAACAATTAAACTCCATTATCCATTGGTTGATACTCATTCTGCATAGGTCCACGCGCTTAGCACCGTTTCCTCCTGGGGTCACCAATGTTTATTTGCTAATTAATAGCATTCCATGCAATGAACTAGCCATTGCAAGTCATGGAAAGCATGCACACCTCTCATCTCTTATTGGTTGATACGTATGTCAAGAAACAAGAAACAAGGTAGAAGTTAATGCACCGCGCCTAAGTGTTTTGGGACTATTTGGTTTTCGTAAGATGACTTACACACCTAGACGGAGGGAGTAGTATAGACCTGTAAACCGGAAAGGAGAATTTGCCTTTCTAGAGATTTCAACAAGTGACTAGACTTCGGCTAAAAAAACAAGTGAGTAGACTAAACCGTGTGCAGTACCCCCTCCCCTCCAGTTTATAGGGCTCAAATCTCAAATCTCATGAACCAAGGCATTTTGCGATTGGAGGAATGTATCTCGTACTTTACAAAACTACCCTAATTAAACTCATGCATTAATTACGTAGTTCTCTCGTTTTCCTCTATGCCTTGGTCGCGGTGCACAATATTGAGGCTAGCCATAGTGGGAGTAACTTAGGTAGTAACTTAACACATCCCAAGACAATTTTGCTTATGTGGCAAGTATTTAATGAGGAAAGAGGTGCTTGTAGTAACATAATATGTTACTGTAACATAGCACTTTCCGAGGCAAAATGAGTCTATGAGATAATAAATGAAGCAATCTATGATACTACTACTATGTTACTTTGCACTATGGAGGTAGTAACTTACACTAGTGTCATATGCATGACACTAGTCTAAGTTACTCCCCACTATGACCAGCTTGAGAGAGTGCTTTGATATGTTTTAGTCTCATGACTAAAAGTAGTGGGACTAAAACTTGTTAGCCTCATCCATGCTTGGATCTAAATACTAAAAAGACTAAAATCAAGTTAATGACATTTCAAAGCATCCGGGCCCGCGTGCCATCCACCAAATCACAGCAAGGTGCTACAGTCGAGACTCACCTGTCACCTTGGTGTGGCCGTCATGACCCATCATATCACAAAACCCACACCTTTACCAGCAGTGGTAAGGTGGCCTCCAAGTTGTACTGGACGAAGCAACCATCATTTCATTGGAACGCTCGTTCAAGCCCTTTCTTCCCTTTCTCGAAGAAAACCTCACTCCAGGCTACTCACTTCTGCCATTTTTCTTCTCTACCGACGAAGGAAAGGTGGGCGAATCAGTTATGCTGCTATATTTTCATTCCAATAATCTTCTTTTTGCGAAGTACCGACCGATTCTCACATCCTATTCTTTTCCCATTTTCATTGTGATTGTGGTTTCCTTTCGATTGCTTTTTGTTTGTCAGTTCATTGATGGATCCTGGAGCACTAGGAAAAGAGTTGCCGGTGGACAACCCACTGAAGACAGCGATCTCCAGGAAGCGAGCACCGACCAACGAGTTGACCATGTTAGCGGGCCAACCCATGGAGATGAAGAACTCCAAGAAACAAGCACTGGCAAAAGAGTTGAGGACGTTGGCGGACGAACTCCTGAAAGAAAGTTGGAAGAACAGCAAGGGCCCCACCGTGCCTACCCCAGGAGCTTTGATTGCCACCTATGTGAGGCTCAAGACCGAGTTTGAGGAGATAGTCGCCGTTGAGAAGCAGTATTCCCCTGGCAAGGTGATGGCCCCCATCGAGGACGAGGAGATGGCCCCCGGAGGGATGAGATCCCCCGGTGAGCTGCACAAGGTAAAAAATAATGGCTTATTACCATAGTTGTGGTTTTTGATTATTTGCAATGTGCTTGCTTTTTGATTATTTGCAATGTGTTTGCTAATATGTTAGTGTTGTGCAGGTGCCGGTGGTTGTCCTTGATGATTTCGATGTCGTGGCCCGTCCTGTTGGCATCGCCCCGGAGATCGATTCCGATACCGCTGTCCATCCTGTGGACATTGCCCCAGAGATCGATTCCGATGTCGCAGTCAGTCCTGTGGACATCGCCCCAGAAATCGATTCCCATGCCGCTGTCCGTGCTGTGGTCATTGCCCGAGAGATCGATGACAAGAAATAGTTGGTCGCGCTAATCCTTCAGGGTAGTTTGCATTGCCTTGTGTTTAATTACCAGAACGCTGCATGTTATCAAACCATGTTAGGGCTAGTGCACTGTCTTGTGTGGGCGGATCTTGCTACTTTTGTTTGATAGTGAATCATGCGATGAATCATGCGAACCCTCTCCGAGTTATGGAAACAGATGTATCCTCACCAGCTTTTGATGTAATATATGGCATGCTTAGATGTAAGTTTGAACTGTTTATCATATCAGCAGGGCTTGTTTGATGATTCTTGGTGTTAGTAGGCTAGCTACTGTGCGAGCTATAGTACTTGGAAAACACTCACCGAAGAGAAACGTTGGGGCTGATGAGCTCGTGGTACGCTTATACTTATCCCTTGTTGATCGACCAATAGCCCTAGCTTCTAAAATTGTAGGCTTAGCGATCGATTAGACAATAGTCGACATACATTCAGGCCTCATTTGGTTCATAGGGTAGGAAAATCGTAGCAAAAGTACAGAGAACGTGCAACACAAAATCATAGCAGTGCAGAGACGTACTCCCTCCGTTCCAAAATAGATGACCTAGGCGGGCTAGTTTGGCCTAGTGGGTTTCAATGATATGACGTGGTACAGTGCCGTCCAGTCTTCGCGTGTGGTAGCAGTATTGCGGGTATAGTAAGTTTTCTTGAAGAAGCAGAATTCAACGAAGTCATGATGGTTCCTTCATCCGAACAACTTACAGTGGGAAAGGTTGGGCCTGCGATACGATCGGGGTAGACCAGGATAATTTTGTGCATGGCAGGTGGACCAGGATGGTCGACGTCCCACATGTCGGCGAATGAAAGTATTCTTTCCGATATAGAGGACGCGCAACGAGTATTCATTGTTTATTTTTGATGAAAGCTATTGTCTCCACTATTACTCCTTGACTTTGTCAATGCCTCTCTCTCCTCCACATAAGCGGGGACTACTTGCTATGCACGCAGCGGGCAGCTGACGTCTTGAGGGGCCAGGGCGGTGAGAGCGGGCTCCGAAAGCGGTCTGGACTCCAGCATGGCCCACCTCACATTATCACCATATATTTCTTGGAGTCCGTGCGCGGCGGGCGGGCGATCTCTTCTCCCTCCCCCGTTTCTCTCTTCTTAGCCGACGCCCGCCGAGCGATTAGATTTCGGCTATCGACAGTTTATTCAATTAAGGTCCCACATGTCAGTGAAATTGCAAGACAACGCGTGTCCCCTTTGGTGAGTGGCGTGCGAGCCAGACTATCGGGGTTGCGACTCGTATGAGTTGTAAGTGTGCCACCTTTTCCTTTAGAACTTGCGAAGTGTAACATTTTTGCGCGATCGATCGATAGAAATCCATAACAAAATGACGAGGGCGGTGCTTTCCCGCTCGTTCACTTGCTCCATTTTTATGTAAGCAAGAGTTTACACTCGTACGCGGGAGGAGTGTGAAACACCGCGGATCTGATTTTGATCGAGGGATAACTGTTCCCTGCCAAATAATGGAGGATTGTTAGCGATTATAGCATGATAGTTAGGCCATCTCCAGTGCTGGCCCACAAATTTACACCGGCATCTGTCCGAGGACACTGATGGATGCCATATGATGCTGCCCGCATACCTTTCGACAACTATATGAACTAACCGGATGAAATTCGTGCAAACAAAGCAAATTTCAAATTAACCGGATGAAATTCATTACATTTCGAAAACTTTTCCTACAAACTGGACAAAATTCGTTACATATTTCGCACAAACCATACTAAACCTACTGTAAACCTAATCTAAACAATCGCCGGCGCCCGACCACCAAGTCCGGCCATGAACCCGAGAAAGCTGGCCATTGCCTTTGCCTCCTCCTCATCTGGCCATGAGCACAAGGTTACGAAGATTTCCGCCTCCACATCGCCGTCAAGCGGCTAATCGGCCGCCGATGTTTACCCCACCAAGCTTGGCGTCGACTGAGTGGAGTAGCGGTGGCCTTCCTGGGACCAGAGCGGCGGCAACCTACCGTGTACTACTCTTCCTCGCTGCCGGCTGCGCCCGCGCCGCGCGCCGGCTTCGTGGTCGTGGAGGCGGAGGGCGGCCCGGGGGGTGCCGGCGATCTCCTTCGTTTCCTCCTGCGACAGTACGTCGAAGAGAGCTTTGGAGCGCGCCCGGAGCGAAGCCGCCGATGTGCCTCGTCTGATGCTGCGACAGTACGTCCAAGAGAGCTTCGGAGTGCCACGAGGCCATGGTTGAAGTGGTGCCGACAGAAGGAAGGGACCGGAGGAGAATAAGTGTGGGTCTTTGGCTATGGCTGGGAGCTGGGGCTCAAGTTAATATAGCGGGTGAATGGCAATGAGCCGCGGCAGCCGGATGGACAACTGGCGCCGGAGCAGGTTCGTTGGGCATGAATGCGGACGCTGCTTCAGTGACTTAACTGCAGACGCGTTTGGGTGACTGACATGTGGGCCCAACGGGCGTCTGGCCCGCATGTCAGTGACACACCAATTGCACATGCAGTTAAGTCCAGCGAATGCGGCATTGACATTCTGGAGAGACGGTGACCGTTTCAGGCGCATGCGAACTGTTTGACTGGTCAACCATACAAATACAGAGCTATACGCTAAGCCAGCGACCGTATAATCACCATATCTCATATACAATGATCAAAGTGGGCTATCAAGACAAGTTCGATGACCGCCAATGCATTTTACTTGGTAATAAATGACCAAGATTGAAGGGGAATCCTAATTTTCTTCGTCTTCTTTCCTTGAGCTCTTGACAAACCAATGCACTATACGGTTGTCCGGCCACTCCACTCCAGAGCTCTCACCAAGCATCGTTCATGCCACCGCGCCACACACTAACTGGTAAGGCAGTGATGGCATCCCGCCGCGCCGAGTTCCTCGCCGCCCACGAACGCACACAAAATGGTAGGGAAGTGATGTCATCCCACCGTGCCGAGTTCATCGCCGCTCGCGACCTCACAACTATGTGGGAGGAATTTGAAGATGCCAAGGACCGAATGGGCGGTAGAGCAAGAGGCGGCCAAAGCCGCACAGAGGGAGCGGAAAAGTCAGAAAGCACTCAAGAAAAGAGAGGCCCGCTGCCGCAAGAAAGAAAAGGAGCACGCGCTGCTGCGGAGAGGTCGGCGGAGATCCAAGCACGGTGGGGTGTCGCCGACAAAGCCGGGAAGGAGAACGACGGCGTCTGGCCAGCATGTGAGAAGTAGTAGTACTAGTAGTTAGTGTGTGTGTCTGTGTCTGAGTACGAGCATGTACCAGTACTACTAGTTACTACTGTAGTTTTTAGAGAAAATTACCAGTACATTAGCCTAGACTAAGTGGAAAAATTCCTATCCTATGCATCAAATGGCATCTCTTTCTCTATAGGAATTGAGATGCATGTCATCTCACTTCCTATGATTTTCATATTCCTATCCTATGAACGAAAGGAGGCCTCTGTTGGAGTAAATACTGTAGCTAGCAGTACTGTTGGTATAGTAGTTTTCTTCAAGAAGCGGAATTCAACGAAGTCATGATGGTTCCTTTGTCCGAGCAACTTCAAAGTGGGAAGTGGTCCTGTGATTTGACGGCTCATTAGTCATTGTTACTACGGCGCGATGACCTGGGTGACTCTCCCTTGGAGTTCTGCGTGCATGGCAAGTGGACCAGGATGGTCGACGTCCCACATGTTGGCGAACGGAAGTATTCTTTCCGATATCGAGGAGCAAGGAAACCGCGTGGTATAGTATCACTGTTGATTGGTTTGCAAAAAAATAGTATCACTGCCGATTTATAATTATTTTTTATTTCTGATGAATGCTAGCGTTTCAACTCTTACGACGAAGGGTGCCAAACACGGCATGTGCTGGATGTCCCACACGTCAGCGAAAGGAGTGGGACATGAACAACATGGTAGAGCCCAGCATAAAAAAACAGCGTGGTAGAGCGTCTCCACTTCTTCCACTTCTGGGTCGGAGACCACACGTAGTAGTACTTAGCTGTATGAACGATACAAAGTGCGACCTGGAGAGAAAGACACGTCTAGTTGGAAGGTCTCGGGGCATACACGTAAACAAATATAAAAGTTAATATGTGCCTCCAACTAATATAGTAGTAGTAGAGTACTTAGATACGTACTCCATAACATCATCGTGCATTGCACGTACAACATTTAGTGGTAGTACGTAGTAAGAGACAAATGCCGCCCAAGAGTTCCCTTCTCGACCTACTTTTGGGTGTTTGGTAGAGTGTATGGAGGGTGCATGAGTCCACACTAGTTTAGCACAAATACACTAGAAGCATGCATGAAGAGAGCATGCATGAAGAGGGGTGTTGAGTTGAGCATGCATGAAGAGGGAACAACTATGTTGAGACGAGAACGCAACCAAACACACCCTGTATGCCATGCATGTTCATACCATTTGTGCCTTTCTACTTCACTTACTGCGCTACATTACTCAGGTTCGTACGTCCACTCCTAGGTACATGTCCGTCTCGTAGTTCCAGTGCCACATGTTCTTCATATAGATGGAACGATCGTTGCATAACACATGCACCTTGATGCTAGATGTCTCGCGTGTTGGAAAAAGGATGAACAAAGCTCATGTAAAAAAATTAGAGTGGAAGAACATAGATTCCGGACGACCGAGAAGGAGCAAGGAACCTCGTGGTGGAGCGTCTGCACTCATAATATTTAATATTATTCAGCGATATAAAATTAACCAATCATCTCCATAGTGGACTGGAAGAGTACGAAACACGGCAGCCCAGTGTAGTTACATCATACTAGTACATGGCTAACCCACGCTATCACCATATTTCTTGGCTCCCTTGCGACACCTATCTCTAGTAATCCAGCAGCCTGTATCGCTTCTCCCTCCTCGTATCTATCAAAGTGCGGCGGGCTGGCGTTTCTGCCATCTATTGAGGTCGGTTAACTATCACATGTTAGCGACATGCCAAGAGCATTCTAAAAAAATTCCTTTCATGTTCCGTTTTCAAAAAGAAAAAAATCCTTTCACGTACGAATTTGCCTGTATGCTTTGAGCAACTTGCATGTCCTATACTGCTCCTGTTTGATACTCTAACTTAGCTAGAGGTTAGACTAACTCATGACTAACCCTGAACTAACTGTATCCAAAGAGGTGTTTGGGTGACAGGGTTAGATTGTCAATAAATGCACTTCATGGAGAGAGAAAAGTGATTTTTCAGTAGTCCCAATGAGAACTATCTCCAGTTAGCACCTCTTGGGTGGGATAGTTTTTTTGGTGGGTTCGGTGCAACTTGCTCCAATTTAAACCCTCATGCTTGGGTACTTTAGGGCTATTTGAGCCCCAACTAGCTCAAACTAACTCTAACCCATGGATCCAAACAGGGCCTATGGTCAGTCTCGACGCGGAGCGGTCGCGTGCACCGGGAAGCGACGCTCTCTCGGCCGTCGCGCCACTTCAAAGCCGGCGCTAGTGAGAGGTCGCCTCTGCTCTGGCCGGGCATTAATGCGGCACTGACGCTCTAGGCGACACTGACCGTTTCACGCGGGAAGCGCATGCTGGCAAGGGAGTATAGGTTTTGAACCGTTTCAGGTGTAGTAGTAATGGTAGTTTGCAAAACTACTCAATTATTGCACTCAGTTTCCTAAGAAATAGTGGTAAAAAATGTTACTCCACAGCCCGCTTCCCTTCTCCTTCCTGCTCGTGATTTACGTGGCCATGTTAACGTGGTTGTGTCAAAAAAATGTCACTTCCTGCTCGTGATTTGCGTTATATAATTACAAGCAAGATTCTCGTGCATTGCATGGAACATCAATATGCATTTTTTTACAAAACACCTGTTGTGATTGACTCATGCAGGAGTAATCCCATGTGTAAAAACTAATGATATCTCAAGAATTTTATCAGAAAACTGGTATCTCGAGAATGTCATCGAAAAAATGAAAGATGAGATATAAGGCGAGGAGGAGTGGAGCGTGGTGGTGACTGGTGGTCGGAATGGGCGGAGGCATGGGGATGGACGGCGCCGGCAGGCAGCAGCGGCCACCATGCATGCTAGATTGTTCCAGAGACTTATTCCTTTTTTAATTGCTGAGCAATGAGGTTGCGGGAGATAATGATGTGGAGAGAGGTGCGGGTATCTTTTGTAAAATTATCATAGTTTGTTTCTTATCCGTCAGATATAGATCATGCGGTCTGTATTACAAGATGGCAGGCACACCATCATCGCCAACTCGTTTTTTTATAAGGGTATATAGATGATAAGTTTGCTGACTACTAAAGTAAAGTGGAATCTGTCCATGTTATGCAAGTAAATAAAGGTGATTGTTTATCATACGGGTAAGGTTGGATGAAGGGTGGTAGGAAAAAATGCTCCGCCTAGAGCATGTGTGTGTGAGATGGAGTCTTAGTGTGTGGTGTGTGTGTGTGTGTGTGTGAGAGAGAGAGAGAGAGAGAGAGAGAGTGAGAGATGGAGTCTTAGTTTGTGTGTGTGTGTGTGTGAGAGAGAGAGAGAGAGAGATGGAGTCTAAGTGTGTGTGGGGGGTGCATGTGTGTGTGTGAGATAGAGAGAGAGAGAGATGGAGTCTTAGTGTGTGTGTGGGGGGTGCGTGTGTGTGTGTGTGTGTGCGCGGCGTGTGTGTGTGTCCCGGGGTCCTCTGTGGCGGATGTAATTTAAGTGTGCATGGCTTCATCATAGAGAGGTGATGTGTATGGCAGAGGCCACCAACGATGGGGTGCGAGAGAGAAAATGCCCGTAGGAGGGAAGAGAAGGTGCGTGCGCGTGAGAGGATTCGACATCGAGAGAATTTGTTTGTTCGAGAGACACCACGGAAGACTACTATATATCGATGGTGCATGTAGGCGGGAATTAAACAAAGGGATGGTCTTATTGGTTTCAGGGATATAGGGGAAGAGTGAGAGGCGCGCGGGGCAGGGAGAGGGGGGGGGGTAGCTAGAAGGAGATTGTTAAGTGTGAGTGTGTGTTTTGCCCATCCAGGCGGAAGTTATGTGCACAAAAGAGGAGAACGATTCGATGTGGCGTTAGGATTGAGGGTAATTAACTACGTATGGAGACATAGAGACCTTGAACGTGCATGTGTGAGAGGTATACATGTATACATGGGATGTGTGTGTGTGTGCGCGCGCATGATCGAGATAAAAGAAAGAAGACATAAGTCCTAAGATCAACGACATGGGAGAGACGGATCGGTATGACAATATGCATGCATGTGAGAATGCAGGGAAGAAGGCCCGACAATTGAGCATGTGTTTTTGTCTTTAAGAGATAGTGGCGTGGGCTGGAGCATGCATCTATGGCGAGCAGAGGGGGTGAGGCGCAACGATTGTGCAAAAGAGATCAACCTATAAATTCATATGTATGGATAGACATATATAGTGTGGGTGATAGGAAGCAAGACTCCGTGCGAGAAAGAAATGTTGACGGAGAAACTACAGATAGATACAGAGATGGAGATGCTAGCTAGAGAGACATCCGTTAGTTTGGGTGTCGGAGATGACCGTCGGGTGGTTCAAAGGGTGAAGTTATATATGTGTGTGAAAGGGCACTTGACTGCATGCATGTAGAGAGAAACATATGTAGTGTGCGTGATAGGAATCAAGAGTGAGGGCGAGAAATAAGGTTGATGGAGAAACAGATAAATAGAAAGATAAAGATGCTAGCTAGTGTGCGCTAGAGATAGGAGTCGAGTGGATCAGAAGGCTGGGTTATGTGTGTGGGTGTGAGAGAGATAGAGAGAGGGTGCATGTGAGTCACCTCTCAGAGAGAAATGAGATCCAGAGAGACGGAGTTTTGTGTCTGCGAGAGAGAAAGATATTTCACAATGAGAGTGATAGCTAGAGAGACATATGAGGGAACGCAAGATATCTCTAGGGAGAGAGGGTGTGTTTGAGCGACATACAAGAGAACAATGGAGAAATATGAGACCCTGGGAGACAGAGTTTGTGTTTGTGTGTGAGAAAGAGATATTGAAGAGGAAGAGTCGTAGGTTCTCATATCTAAGGAGTGAAAGACATCTCTGTATGAGGGGTGTGCGAGTGGCACACATGGGAATAGTTGAGAGAAATGAGACCCCGGGAGACAAAGTTTTGTGTTTGTGTGAGAGAAAGAGATTCCACATGGAGAATCATAGCTAGAGACACATAGCAGGGAGCGAGATATACTTAGAGAGAGATAGAGTGATGAAGGTCGATGGAGAGAGTACCGTTAGTGTGTTACGAAGATAAAAGATCATTGTCGACATACAGGTAGCACGAGAGATGCCTGAGAGACGATGAACGCGTATAGGTCAAGAGAGATAGTCCTATATAAGCATGGGTGATAGCTATATGAGACGAATATCTAGATTAAAGGGGATTCAAATATTTAAACTGGAGATCACGACATCGATAATATCATAACGCAAATTGGTGTATCAAACATGCATATTCATTTGAATTTGGGCACACGTGTAATGTTATATAGTTTATCAATATTGGTGATCCATAGATTCTTCAATTACAAACAATGCATGGTTTATATGCAATTAGTGTCTAAACGGGATTACACTATATGTTGCATGTGTGAAACACATTATACATGTTTGAGAAGTTAAAAAAACCCCGCATGAAACACACATTAATTGGAGACAGTTAGCGAGGAATGGATACATTTGATTTCAACATAAAGTGGTTTCAAATATTTGAAAATCCAAATTGATGGATACGACCTTATGAATCTGAGATCATGCCATTTGTAAACCATATTTATGTATAAATGGTGTTGTGCTTTTGAAAGTATATATGTAAAAAAAATGATGTATATAGAATGTAATTCCAATTGAAAATGGATCCCGCCCGAAAAAAATAGTAGAATACAAACGGGATTCGAATTGAGTTGGCATGGTAAACGTGCACTGTGCAAAATTTGAACGAAGTGGGGAAAGTCGCAGTAACTACCCGAAACCAAATTCTGCGAGATGGAAATCACTACTGCCTATCCCTGCCGCGCAAAGCCTATCTGCTGGATTTCTATAGGTTTCAGTAGGGGTAGGTTTGTAATTTCACCCAAACGTGATCTAACCACCTCTCACCCGGATTCATACACGGTGGACGCCAAAACACAGTGTGCCCTCGGCCGAAATCGACTCCCTCCCCATTTCATATTCATACACGGTGGGCGCCAAAACACAGTGTGCCCTCGGCCAAAATTGACTCCCTCCTCGATTCATATTCATACACGGTGGGCGCCAAAAACAAACTCTCGTCGGCAAATATTTGGTGTATGCGAGATTACCGTCCTATACCCAACCGACTAATGTTGTTGTGATGTAGTAGAAATTTGAAACGGGGGCTAAGTTTGTAAATTTCCTCGCATTTGAGACAAGCGCGCCCTGACTACATGGTTCCCCCCTTCCTCTCTACCTCCCTTTTCCCCATTCGTACTCCGTGGGCGCCAAAACACCCTCTCCACCCCACCCTCCTCCGTCCGCCGCCGTCCGCCACCCCATCCACCGCCGTCCTCCTCCACCATGCCGGAGCTGATACCCCAACACCGCCGTCCATTACAAGAGATTGACCTCTCTCATCCATGCCTTCGGACCGGGATCCTTGCATCCCGTCGTCCACCTTGCCGGCGCTGCTGCTACGACCGTCTCATCCACAGTGCCCCGCCGCCACCGTCTACCCTCCTAGATCTGCTTCCACACCGCCGACAGCCATCGCTACCGCAACACCGTCAAATTCTCACCAGATGCGTACACGGCGCCGCACCAGTGGCGGTACTCTTTCGTATCTGCTCAACTTATTTATCGCAACAAGAAAATAGATCACCATTGCTTTACTCTGATTTCTTGTCTTGGTTGCGAAGTTGCCTTTGTCCGGTTTGCACCTTCAGATCTGCCATGGCACGCTCAACACTATACTCCCAATGCTTATGGTTTTCCCCTTTTATATTCCACACTAGTTAAATCACAGTAGACTAAATTTCAAAATTGGGTCAGTCGATTTTTCAGAGCTCGCCGGAGTTCGCCGGTGCGATCCAAGGGGCTCAGGTGGTTGTGGGGCCTCGCCGAACAAAGAAAACTCGACGTGGGTGGGGGGTGGGGGTGGCGGAGGAACACAGGCGGTGGGGGCCGGTGGTCCGGCCAGCGGCCCGTGCGGTGTTCTGTATGGGAAGAATCACAGATGAGGAAGAAGAAGGGTTAGGAGACGTAGGATCTTCATCCAACCGCCTGAAATGGTCGAGAGACAGCTGGGAGTTGCAGTCTTAATGCGCTCTGGTTCATCATGTGTGCGCACTGCGCAACCAACATTTTATTATCCAAAATCAGCTTGCTCTTCTTTACCATGTTCGATAGTGGTGGCCTGTACGCGATCGATAGGCTTTCAATTACTAGCAGCAATACAACACCGTATTTTCAAGCCAGTTCCACTTTCCCGATTTATATATCGTGGTTATGGTGTACCCCTGTTATGTACACTATGATCTTCCTAGTTGCTGTGTGCTCTTGTTATCATGGTTTGGCAATAAACTATCTATACAGTATATTATGAACCTATCATCTGCCAGCTATCCTTACTTCTGGAGCCTATTTTTTTTGTGTACTTGTGCCAGATTATATAAATGCACACATGATATTACAACACACATGAGCTCTCTCATGAGAATCCAGTGATAGCACATAAGTGTTTACAAGGGCGCCCCTATATTAGAATATCATCTGCATTACAAAGATAATCTCACAACTATTTATGTTTTCATGGTTCTCAGATATTATACGCAATTATAGTGAATATCAGAATCCGCGCATCAGAAGAATATTGTGGAACACTGCAATGACTTACAAAATTGGCACCAAGGCATTGAGTGCCATTTTGGAAGCAATGAAACTTGTACGCTCCCCACCTGTTGATTCTTGTTCAGAATATCATTCTAATGACTATTCTAACCTCGAGGAGTCAAAGGCAGATGGCCTGTCCTATTCACCCATCAAGGTGCCTGTTCTAATTTGGCAAGGTTTTATTGATTGCGCGTATCTTGCATATGTTGTCTTGCATTTGTTCTACTTTGTTGCACCACCATCTGCTTAGTTTACTCATCATATAACTCGAGATGCTATGCCCATCCATTATCAATACATATTCCATCTGTCGTCATACCATGTTTTTCCACTCAAATGCTGTTCTTTTGCATCAGACATCAAAAAGGAAGAGGGTGATTGCCGAACCTGAAGGAGCACCAGTAAAGTCCTTGAAAAACGTGGTGGTGCCGGAGAAATCAGACAGCACCCCACTTATATTGGCTGTACAACCAGTGACACAAAACATAGGACCGACTCCAATAGACTGTACCCATACTTCACTGGACACACCACTAGCCCCACCACACAGGACCTGCACTCCAGCAAATGGTATACCGATTTCATTTGCCATAGCACCAGCCGTACCACAGAAATATCCCACTCCAGCAAAAAGTACAGCAAGTCCACCGGCCGAAGACCTATCCCAACTGCAGAGACGGCCAATTCCCGCAGATTGGAACCCCATTCCATTTATTCCCAGTTTAAAAGACAATGCTTTCAATGTTGTTAGGGACTACGTGCATATATTCCCATCATGGGTAGATTATAGTGAAGACAAACACCATTTTCACATCTTCCTGTCCAACTTACGTGTAAGTGCTATTATTCATGGTTACTATTTTCCTGTTTTCTACTGATCGAACACATCAATGATTTATATTACATTGTTGTAACTAGGTGAGGGTCAATCTGGATAGTCATGACGAGCAAAGCTTGCTTCTGCTTTTCAAGGAAGCATTGCAGCAGTATCGGTGTTACCTGAGGAAATCACACTTTGATGGCAAGTCTATAAACGAATTTCCAGTGAAGTCTCCTGTGCTAAATTTAGAAGACATTGAATGGAAAAACCTTGTTATGCACTGGTCTCGTTCCCAGGATGAGGTACCGTCTATGAAATCACATGACAATTTGAACTTCTACTTTTCCGCATGTGCCTTACGGATCTTTTTTGCAGGAAATCAGCTCGAAGAAGAATTCCGGTTTGAAAAGAATGACAGGATATCGCAAATATGCTGCCCGCTGCTTTGCTCTTGTTAGTTCCTGTTTTCCTGTATCACTGTACTTGCATACATACCTGGTTCATTATGTGACAGCAGTATGCATGATAGCTTGCTTATCAATTGTTCACTCCAAATTATCTGATCTGTATGAATGGTTACATTAGTGTAGAATATATCTAATGCCAATGAATTTTTTTAGCTCTCAATTGTTCTTGTAAGTACATGCCGTCCTTTATCAGTGTACTTATATTAACAGGTAGTTGTTCATGTACCATCACTCTGCAACTTATTTTCCTTTGCCCTCCATTTTCTACACATCAGATCTATATTTACTCTTACCATAAGGTTGGTATTGAAGAAGTTTAGCTGTGCATTGCTCTTGGCTGTGCCTTTTGCCTGTATCGATGCACATACATTTATAGCTACTTGGTTATGTAGCATCACTCTTCATCTTATCTTAAATATTCTCCATTTTTTCGTATATTATCACATCTATATTTACTCTTAACAAAATGTAGAATAAAGGCAATGCTTATGAAGAACATTCTGTGCTAAACTTCTTGAATTGCCCCCCCCCATCAGCATGGACAAGGGCTTTATAGAGCCTGTCTTCACCAGTAATGTAAGTTTGTCCTTCTCAAGCCTTCAAACTTTGTTGTGTATATTTGGTTAGGCATGACTGCAACAACTGTTTATTTTTGGTGTTTGCATCAAATTGCATGTTTAAAGTTTATTATGTAGTTCATAAACAAAAGTTTGTCCTTCTCAATTTAAGTTTTCAGTTGTACAACCAAGTTCCTTCTTCATACCATGTAAATTAAACTATACAGAGCAAGTGATCTTCTTTTGCACTGCATGTATGCTTTTGTTCTTCATCCGTAATCCAGTGGTGTGGTGAACCTACCCACTACAGCACAATGTCATACTCTGCAATGTCTTAACTATGAACAATGTCATATCATTCTACTATTATTTAAACCGCCTCTTTATTTGCCAATCTGAAATGGGATAAATTGACAGCACACTAACCATTGATACTTATGAGTTCTTGATCTGTAATACAGTGGTGTCGTGAAGCTGCCAACTCCTTCACAATGTCAATTCCTGCCATGTCTTGACCTGAACAATACCATATTGTGTTAATGCAATTTTAAACTGTGTCACTTTATTCGTCAGTAAGAAATGTGATGAATTGTCAGCACTGATACTATAATGTGCAGAACCTGTCATCTGTCTGCTTGTTTATCTTTCAGAGTGAGGAAGATATAAGTGTTGAACAAGCGCAATCTCATCATCTTGCTCAGCTGCTTGCGCTGCAGCTCCCCAGCAGGGCTAACCTTTCTTGAACTCTATTGAAGTGCTGTCGGTTTTGTATATTATTTTGTCGGCGTGTTTATTTGCACTGGTGGCAATCTTTGATGCCCAGTGTATGTAATCAGCTGTCTTCTTGTGCTTTATTACCATAGTGGCGAACTTTGATGCCCAGTGGATGTAATATGCCGTAATTTCTTTATTGTATAGTCTAGGTTTTTTCTTATTCACGATGCTGCAGTTATTTTACTGTATATATATCCCATCTTCGCAGTAAACTAGCCAAACCATAAAATTACGGTACATAATCGGGCCGTCATGAAATCACGATGTATGATCCGCATCATGGGCCCCGTCAAACTGGCCCACTAGTAAATTCGGGCCTTTAATAGGCCGAGTAACCCCCGGCCCTCTTTTTGCAAGAAAACTCAATGGGCTTTTAGGAGGCTGAGAAGTAGGCTGGGCCTGAAACGTGCCGAATAGCTCACGAGCCGGTGGCAGCCTGAAATGGACCCCGGCCCATGATTGTGCGAATCAATTCACGGGCTTTTAAACAGGCCAAAGTTGTCTCGGTCCTTGTTTGGCCCAATCAGATATCAGCTGCGAGCAGGCCGGATGCAAACCGGGCCGTAGTTAGGCCCAACTATATGACGGGCTTTTAGCAGACCGAAATTAATATAGGGCCGAAATGTTAAATGGGCCCTAAATAGGCCGAAACTAATATCAGGCCAAATTACTAAATGGGCCTTTAGCAAGTGGGCCCAAAAGCATAGCGTCCAGTCAACAGGCCGAATATGATATGGGCCATAATTGATCCCAAAGCCTCTTAAAGGGCCGGACCTGATCTGGGCCGTATTTGGCCCAGAAAGTGGGAGGCTTTTAACGGGCCGGATCTTATATGGGCCATTACTAGGCCCGGAACGTGGCAGGCCATTAATGGACCGGATCAATTATGGGCCGGCATTTGGCCCAAAACATGGCAGCCAGTTAATGGGCCGGCCTACTAGGGTCCTCAAAATCTTGTGGGCCTACAGCTTGGCCGGCCCATTAATGTCAGCGAAATCTCGTGGGCCTTTAGCTGGGCCAGCCCATTATGATCCGCAAGAATTTTGTGGGCCTTTACCTGGGCCGGCCCATTATGGCACACAAAAATCTTGTGGGCCTTTACCTGGGCCGGCCTATTATGGCCCGCGAAATCTTGTGGGCCTTTAGCTGGGCCAGCCATTATAGTCCGCAAAATCTCGTGGGCCTTTAACTAGGCCGGCCCATTATGGGCTGCCAAATCTTGTGGGCCTTTAGTTGGGCCGGCCCATTTAAACTTGATTGGTCGTGCCACGTGTCGACGTATCATAGGCGCCTTCTGTCCAATGAGTGGATGATATCTGTCCCAACGATGAGCCGACCCGTGTTTCCTCCAGCCAATGATCATTTTACACGTGGAAAATCCCCATTGGTCGGGGCTGTTAACGGGTTATCAGATCCAAAACCCGACCCGATAGCTTAACGGCGTTCCGTTACGGTGGATGCCACGTGTCGGTCACCCTTGACGAAAGCACTTCCGTGACGCGTGATTTATCGTCATGGAAGTGGACACTTCCGTGATGATAATTTTGGTAATGTCATCGAACACTTCTACGACAGCACATGTATGACTATCTTGATTCTGTCATAAATTTGTCATGGATGTACATGCATGACAAAAAACGCGACCTACTATGACAAACACGTATCATCACGGAAGTGTATTTTTTTTGTAGTGTGATGTCCTACCTCACCACCATGATCCTTACCACCAGGACAACGAGAGCCAATTTGGGTATCATTATGACCACTGCAATCACCTACTGGATTCAATAAAAACCAGAAACAGAAATTACAAAACATCATCACATGACAAATAATGCAAAGGAACGCTGACAACAAACACAACATAAACAAATATGCAGGATAAATTAGGAAACTAGATAAAAATCAAACAAAATAAACAAAGACAAAATAAGGAGTGCACATACCCTGAACTCCTCCTCCCACTCTGCTCGGCGAAGACATGGCGTTTGCCTGCGGCACAAGGACAAAGTGACAAATATAAGCAACAAAATCGGCGAAATCTGACAAAACCCTAGATGAACCTTGCTCTGCCTACACGACACACACGAGTACTGAATTCAAATCAAGATAAAATTGCCTGCTTACGGAAAAAATACATAAGCAAAAAACACAGCAGCAACTAGGAGAATCACAAAACTAGACGAGGAGACCATCAAGACCGAGGTGAAGGGGAATGTACCACAAAAAAGGGGATGAACGGTGGTGGGGACCAGGGGCGGGAACGGACAGGAAAGGACTGCGGGAGCGCAAAGCGAAGGGTTGGCGAACCAGACGGCGACACGGCATGCAGGATTAAGGACCTCTTGTGGACAACGGTTCCGCGAGCAACGGTGGTTGTTGCGCACGACGACGATTTTGCTCGAGGGAGAGATGCTTCGGAAGCCACTTCAAGAGAGGGAGAGAGGTTTCTTCTCGGTCTCTCCCTGTGAGAGGAGCAATGGGATAGCCTGTGAGGGCCACGTACGAGGCCCGCGTGGGAAAGGGTTACATAAAATGGGCTGGCCCAAAACAGCCCGGCCAAATAAGATGGACTACATCGAAACGAAGAAGTTAATACACGATGCAGCTCACTCTGAATAACAATGAAGTTCAGTTAGTAAAACAAATAAAAAATGGAGTTCATAAAAAAGTGAAATTCAAAAACAACGCGTGTGTTAAGATAACGCGTCCGAAAAAAGTCTACCTTCAAACAAGTGTCACGACAAATAAAAAAAATGTGGGGGACACCCCTCCCTCCCATGCCAAGGACTGTAGCAACTACACGCAAAAACATATGCAGTACGCAACTATGACAAATGCAGTGCATTTGGTTAGAGGAAGCAGTGTGGTATCATAAGCAATACAGTTTCGGAAAACATACATGAATAAATAAGCAATGCAGTTCTTTTCTTTAGACGATGTAGTCCTGTATTATAAGCAATGCAGTTCGAGGAACACAGACGATTACACATAAACATGATAACAGCCCGTTCGCATAGAAAGTGGTGGTTAAAAGATTTTACTGATGAAAAATAAAATAAAACCACGTCAAAAAACCTACACTGTAGCGACCCGGCCTCAGATGGTCAAGTCTCTGTGCTCCGGTGTCATCCCTGGATCAGTAATGCTGACACCACATAGTACTTCGAAGGATTTATAACAGAGTAGCAATCACACACTTATTACATCAAATGTCTCAAAAGAGAACTTATTACAATAATATGGCTTAAGGCCATCTAATGCGATAACAGCGGAAGGCTTGGAAGATAAAGTGAGTCCATCAACTCCAACAGCATAGCTGAGCTGCACGGCAACGACCTACGAACCTTACTCCTCGTCTGAAAAGTCTGCAACATAATACGTTGCAGCCCGAGAACGGGTCAGCACATGGAATATGCTGGCAATGTAACACAAAAGAGCAATAACAGAATAATGCTACCACTACATGCATATTTGGCTGGTGGAAAGCTCTATGGTTACAGTTTTTGCGAAAAGCCAATTTTTCCCTACTACAAAGGAATCAGTTTTAATTTAACTATCATGGTGATTGAAACATCATTTGAGAAGGTAACCCCAACTCAATGATCCCAATTAAAAGTACTTAACAACCCAGCAAGATTAATTAAGAGAGTGTTGAGATACATGCGAATACTCAAGTACTAGATACTCAGAATTGTCCATAACCGGGGACACGGCTAACCATGATTAGATTGTACACTCTGCAGAGGTTTGCGCACTTTTCCCCGCAAGACTCGATCGCCTCCGTTGATTCTTGCACTACATGGTGTTTGAGAGACGGATGACCGAGACACAGTCTTTCAGAAGCATTAACTCTCTACTCCGGGCAGACCATACCAAACCTACAAACCCACTACCTGCTGATCCACCTCTTCAAGAGCTTCACGCAACTTACTCAACTATGCTAGAGCCCATAATAGCTTGCGGCCGCACACGGAAGTTTCTAGCATGAATAGACTCAGTTCCCTTTGAGCCTGGGTGGCGGTCCATAGGAGAATCACACGGTAACCCCGGGATTTCCAAAAATAAAACAGGCAATCACTGGATACCCCAGGTGCCTCAATCCACCCAGATGTGTATTAAAGTTGCCACCTTAAGTAAACCGTTAATTAACAATCTCACATCTATCATGGATATCACTCAAACCCAATCCACGTCTACGAGCATAGCATGGCAATATAAGCATTACGTAGAAGTAACTCCCAAGGGTTTGATATGAAATAGGTCAGTAGGTTCTACCTCAACAACTACTTCCCAATACCCACATGTTAAAGGCATCCTAGTCATTCAATGTTTGAGGATTGAAACTAATGCATAAAAACTAGGTATGAAAAGAGTATGATCAACGTGTTACTTGCCTTGCTGACGACCCGGGAATCCTAGAGACTCGTAGTAACACGCTTCGCACTCCGGGAATTCTATCGCAAGCAAACAATAACATACATAAGCAACAATCAAAGATGCACAACTAGAACTCCAAATAAAAGAGTTTTACCAGAGAGTTCAACTTAAGAACTCCGGTTTGCAAAAAGAATCAAATCAAACGGAGCAACGCAACTCAAACGACGAAAGAATCAACTTCGTTTTACTAATCTGGATCTAAGTCAAATTTTACAGAAGAAAAATCTTGTTCGAGTTGATTATTCAGAAAGAGGGTTTCAAGATGAAACTCCAGGCGCTTGAATCGCCTGATTCCGATAAACGAGCGAAAAGATAAACATGTTTGAATATCGGATCAGAAATCGCGATCAGAATAATCGCGGAATAAATCCGATAAAAAGAAAAACGACGAACGGCTAAACGAACGAGCGTTCGTTAGCAGAAACTAAACGGTGAACACGTTCGTTAGAACGAACAGACGAACGGACGTTTGCTAAGTAAATAAACTGAAGAAATAAACCGATCTAGAAAAAAACGAACTAGGGTTTTTTTTAAAAACCCGAAGGGTTTTCTGAAAAAAACCGGCGGCGGGGTCGGGTACCTCCGGCGAGGTCGTCCGGCGGGGCGGGCGGCTCCGGCGGGGCTCGGGGAGGGCTGCGGGGTGGCGGCGGGAGGCGGCAGCGGCGCTAGGGCGACGGTGGCGTCTCGGCGGCGGCGGATCGGGGCTCGGGACGGGCTCCGACGGCGGCGGCGAGTGGCGGGTGGTGGCGGGGTGGTGGTGAGGCGGCGGGGGCGGCGGCATATATAGGGGGCGGGGCGGGGCGGCTTGGGGAAGTGGTCGCCCGGGGTGGAGTCCGGCTCGGACTCCCCTCGGCGTCCGTGCGGCGCACGGCGGCGCGCGCGGGGAGGCGGCGGCGGTGGCGGCTGGGCCGGCCTGCTCGGCTGGGCCTTCGGCCCAGTCGGGCGCGAGGTTTTTTTTAAAACATTCCGCCGAAGAAAAATTCCTAGAAAAATAAATAAAAATCTAAAAATTCCAAAACAAGTTTTCTCCGTCTAAATAAAATATTTAGAACAAGATGAACTTTTCTTGGCCCCTAAAATGCAATTTTAAATTATGCAACATTTTTCTAGGGTAAATAAAAATCCTGAATAAACTCAAATAAAATCCCAAAAAATGATTTTAACATTTTTCCTTCGATATTTCAATTATTTTGGAGAAGTCATATTATCTCCCCTCATTTATTATTTTAAAAATGAAATATTTTCTGGAGAGAAAATAATTAAAATCAGATCCTCGTCTTCACTATTTGATAAAAATTTCAAATATGAAAATTATAAAATCCCCAACTCTCTCCGAAGGTCCTTGAGTTGCTTAGGATCTCGAGGATTGCAAACGAAAAGCAATAAAATATGATATGCATGGATGATCGATGTATAACATGCCAAATTGGAAATTTGGGATGTTACATACACATTCGCATACAACCACCCAATCCTAGCAGTTCCATCGCCACAAACCCGCGATCACAGACGCAACACCAACCCAAGATCTGCACAACCGCATCATTAGCTAGATCGTGCAGTTCATCCGATGCAGCCATCCCACCCCCTCGCCCCCCTTAAATTCAAACCCCTGCCAAAGGCCTCCTCATCCATTGCGCTGCCACCAGATTGCTCCATCACATCGATCTCGATGGAAAACACCAAGCCCTACCGCTGGTGATGGCGTTCTCCGACGAGTATAGGGAGGTGGAGGCCCACGACAACACCAAGTTGCACGTCATCCGACACCAACGACAAGAAGCAGATGGCAACCTCCATCGCGCAGTACGAGTGCCACCTCAGGCTCCAGCGCCACAAGATCGTCAGGATTGATCTCGAGTACAAAAACGAGCCTAAAGCCACGCAGAAACCCGCCCTCGTCCAACTCTCTGTCGGCAAGACTCAGCCGGTGGTCCTCTTCCAACTGAGCGCCGCTGAAAGGTGCATCGTCTTTGACAACTTCCTCACCGACCCCAGGTACACCTTTGGTGGCTTCTCCATCAACGGCGACAAAACCAGGCTAGACCGCGTCAATCTGGAGGTCGCCAACTTCGTCGACATCCAGAAGGAGTGGAGGGTGCCTGAGGCCACCAAGGAGGTTGACTCCCTTGGAGACGTCTCCGACATGCTCATCGACAACTACTACAACAACATGAAGAAGAAGATCATGGACGAAGAACACATGCACTGGGCCGACCTACCTCTATCCATGAGGCACACTGAGTACGCCACAAAGGACGCCTATGCAGCGTTCGAGATATGGAACCGCATCACCCTCACCCAGGATGGGCTTCACCACGCAAAGCTGGAGAAGGAGGAGCCCCCCAAGAAGCACGCCAGGAGCAGTTGGGGAGAATATGCCTGGTGAAGAAGCGGACGGTGCCAACCAAGAGCCAACAATGCTGGAGTCATTTTAGATTTATCATCAAATCTGCTTTCTGTTGTTTGCTTATGTATGGTTAGTTTGCTTGTGATCATTTGCTTTCGCTGAACTTAGTTTGCTTGTCATCCAGAATGGCCTGTAATGATGAACTTTGCTTACGTTATGAAGAACTTTATTTCAATTACAAAACTAGAGTTCAAAAAATATTAGAACATACTGTAGTGCACATAAAGTATGTGATTCGAGTAGTGCACAACACACACGAAGATGCAGTGCACAAACAGGATGCATGTAGTGCAAAATGTGGGCACATGTAGTATGGCACTCTGATGAATGCAGTACACACAAAACTAACACAGCAGTGCACCGTCTATTAGAAAATAAATACGTAAGAGGGAAAAAACAAGAAAAATTAGATAAGTATGCAGTGCACAAATAGAATGCATGCAGTGCAAAGAATGCACCTGCATGTATATATGCGAAAATGTGATCACATGCAGTACACATAACATGATAAACTCAGAGCAAAAATGCTCCTGCATATGTACTGCAAAAATGTGGGCACATGAGTACACTAATCTGATGAATGCAGTACACACAGAACTAAGAAAACACTGCATCCCTTATATTAGAAAAGAATACGTAAGAGGAAAAACATAGGCCCAACACGCAAAAAGAGAGGCCGCTCAAAATTTAAAAAATGTGGGCCCCCAACCCCCCACCCCTCCCGTGCCAAGGACTGCAGCAAGTACACACAAAAACAGATGCAGTAGGCAGCTCTGACAAATGCAGTGCATTTGTTTAGAGGAAGCAGTGCAGTATCATTAGAAAATGCAGTTTTAGAATAAATACATGAATAAATAAGCAATGCAGTGCAAGATCAATGCAGTACAAGATGATTTACTAAGCAGTGCATGCCCCTGTATTTGAAAAAAAATCGTAAGAGGGAAAAATTAAAAAAAAGTTGACCACCCAAGTGCAACCGGCCCCAGCCAGTCTCGTAGTAGGTCTGCACCCACAATAGGCGAGTCCTTCTGAGCCACGATGCATGGGGCCGGGCACACATGGGCCCATAGGTCAGAGAGGATAGAGTAGCGAGTGCCGTGTATAAGTGCCCAAATAAGTAACCAGAGGAGTTCGAGATGGCTGCCTTGCAAACGCTTATAAACAGTTCGAGCGTGCTCTCTGCGGGCGAGGTGGGACTAAACTATACCGCCCACACACGGCGCACCAGGAGCCAGCTGTGCTGGCAGGCTTAATTGGGCTGAATGCGTTTTCGCTACCAAAACAAAGGCCCAACACGCAAAAGAGAGGCCGCTGAAAATTAAAAAAAAAATTCCCACATACCACAGGAAACCACGGCCCAATAAAAATATAAACAATAACTAGAAAAATAAAAAACAAACACAATCCACACATTCTGCAGTTTGTTGTAATACGACAATGCAGTTTGCTAGATTCAAATAAGCAGTGTTGTTGCTTCTCAAACACATTCACGTAGACTGAATCAGAATCAGTCCACCACCTAATACCAACCACACCATTTATTACTTCCATTGTTCGATTGGCTGCATAAAAACCTATCCATTCGTGCTCCACACTGACACAACTCCTCCCCCCGTTCCTCTTTTTCTTCAAATCATAGATCTAGGGTTCCTCCCATCCCTAGCTTTTCTCTGAAATTCCACTGAACCCGCCATGGACTGTTCGTGCGGGTGTTTGGCAAGGTTTGCGCTGGCAGCGGACACATGCGTGTACGCAGAGGGTCTAGAGCTCACCAACACTGAGTGGCGCAGCATGCTCGGGTGCCTGATGATACCCAACAGGGGGTTTCGGGGACCATTTCTTCATCGCCTCACACCTGTAGACCTGCAGGAAAGTTGGGTATGTTTTCCCCCTCACAATTTTTGACACAATCTACCCTACAAACCCACATCTGAATGTATATTTCCATCAATTTATTCAGTAGTATCAACAAATACAAACATAATTTGTATTGTTGTTCAGATTTGTTAGCTATTAATACTAGATAGTTCCACCTATTTTTCTTCAGTACCACAGCAGGTATCGAAACTAGTTAGATCAGAACACCAACATACAAACAAAAAATAGGGTCAATAGATCAGTGTTGTAGTTACATGCTAGCAAAGTACACTGTAAATGACCTTGTTGTACAAACATGTTACAATATAATTATATCCTACTAAAACTACAGGTCAATTCCGTATATAAGTTTGTTCATACATTGCAACTACTTTATAAAAATAGTAGTCATATATATGTACATATTTAAATCAACATAAACAGATCATCCTAAGTATAAAGAAAAACATTTGTTGTTTACTTATAAAAATTCCTTTTCCGCCCATTCCAAAATGCAGAAGCTCCCATCCACAATAAGATGTCCAGCTCTGAGTTCAGGGAAGGTTACTTTGGAAACAGAACACAAGAATGGGTATGCAGACATGCAAGCTGACTACCACATCGACTCTGAAGACTGCATCAACATAACTACTGGTTGGAAAGATTCTGTCTCCCAGAATGCCTTTGAGGTCGGAGAAGTGGCCATGGTGTTTTTCTACAAAGAAGAAGACTCCCTAAAGTTTACAATATTTGCACTGTAGGGCTGTCTAAGATGAAGCAAGCCAACAGTGGCATATTTCTAATGATTTGCTTATGTTGTATGCTTTAAATATTGTGTCCATCAAACACTTTGAACGGTGTCTATTTAAAGTATGCAACCTCATCTGCATCATTTTATCACCCTTTTTAGACAGGTTGCTGCTAGCAGAAATGCAGTTCTCTCATACACATAGTGTGGTACTAAATATAAAAAATGTACTCCTCTGAACAGTAACAATGCAATGCGAATGGTCAAAACATTGCAGTTAACATAGGATGTTCAAAAGAATTATAATACTATGCATTTCAAACAAAATTGTCATAATAACTATCTAACAAATTATATAATGGACCATCTATTCTAATAGCAGAATAGAAGATTAACCATACTACCAAAGTAGTTCAAAAGTGCTTACTATGCAGTCCTCAAAAACATAGAATGTAGTTTAAGAATAAGAGAAATCTCATAAGCTGCCATGACCACTGTAATGCAGCTACAACGAAGTACACGGCTAACGAAAATGTAGTGAACTACAACATATGCCAGAACTACAACAATCAAATTAAAGCAGTAGAAATCCAGACATGTGAGAGACTAACAGAGGTGCAAATTCATTCGCACTTCCATAACTCGCCTAAAATTGTCCAACCACTAAACTATCGAAAAACACCCCGCAAACACAAGGTCACTGGATGAACCGCATCAGCTTTTCTTTAAAAATTGCAATTCAAAAAATGAAGATAATAGCTGCAATACAATGAATTAAAACCAACAGTGACAGTAATTACAAGATCAAAAAATGCATCGACGCAACAAAATCCAAAAAATCAACAAGAACAAAGGAGCGGACGAAACTCACCAGGAATTGAAAACTAACTCCCAAAAATTACACAAATTCTAGAGTAAAGGGAGCCATTAAACGAACAATATCAAAGAATTAATAATAACAAACAACATCTAACGGCCAAAAAATCACATCCGACACGAATGCAAAAAATCACAAAGAGCAAACCTCGTCCGCAAAATCCCTCGATTTACCCAGATTTTAGTCGTTTTTGCAGCAAATTACAATGAAAACAAGTCAAATGGCGTCCAGAAACAAATTAAATAATCCCGCAACACCCGATTCCACACAGAATACGCGGGCAGACCACCAGAAAATGAAGCAGTTCTACTGTGTTGCATTGCAGTGCTCATCGTAAAGCAGATGCAGTGCACTTGCGTTAAGCATGCAGTGTGGAAGTGTTATCGGAATAACTATTCTGGTAATATGATGCACTCTTATAGGTTTTGTGTTACGGTAGGCGCCTTGAACTACATCGGTATTTCCCCAAAGATGAAGGGATGATGCAGCACAGCTATGGTAGGTATTTCCCTAAGTGATGAGATCAAGGTTATCGAACTAGTAGGAGAACCACGCAACACCACGTAAACAGCTCCTGCACACAAAGAGCAAATACTTGCAACCCGACGTAAGAGAGGGGTTGTCAATCCCTCACGGGTAAAAAGATAGGTAAAATTATAGTAGATTGGATAAATAGATCTAGCGGGAACGCGAGATAAAGTAAATAAATAAAAATTGCAGCAAGGTATTTTTGTATTTTTGGATTGATAGATCTGAAAATAAAAGCAAATAAAAATATATCACAAAGGCAAATATAATAAATAAGAGAGACAGGGGCTGTAGATTTCACTAGTGGCTTCTCTCGAGAAAAATAGCATACGGTGGGTAAACAAATTACTGTTGGGCAATTGATAGAACTTCAAATAATCATGACGATATCTAGGAAATGGTCATTATATAGGCGTCACGTCAAGATTAGTAGACCGACCCCTGCCTGCATCTACTACTATTACTCCACACATCGACCGCTATCCAGCATGCATCTAGTGTATTAAGTTCATGGAGAAATAGAGTAATGCAATAAGAACGATGACATGATGTAGACAAGATCTATTTATGTAGAAATAGACCCCATCTTGTTATCCTTAATGGCAACGATACATATGTGTTGGTTCCCCTTCTGTCACTGGGATCAAGCACAGTAAGATCGAACCCATCACAAAGCACCTCTTCCCATGGCAAGAAAAATCGATCTAGCTGGCCTAACTAAACCAAAGATTCAAAGAAGAAAAATGAGGCTATAAGTAATCATGCATATAAGAGATCAAAAGACTAAAATAGCTTTCATGGATAAAAACATAGATCTGATCATAAACTAGAAGTTCACGGATCCCAACAAACACACCGCAAAAAGAGTTACATCAAATAGATCTCCAAGAGACCATTGTATTGAGAATCAAAAGAGAGATAGGAAGCCATCCAGCTACTAACTGTGGACCCGTAGGTCTACAGTGAACTACTCGCGCATCATTGGAGAGGCACCAATGAGGATGATGAACCCCTCCGTGATGGTGTCTAGATTGGATCTGATGGTTCTGGAACTTGCGGCGGCTGGAATTGATTTTTGTCGACTCCCCTAGGGTTTCTAGAATATTGGGGTATTTATAGAGCAAAGAGGCGGTGCGGGAGGCCACCGAGGTGGGCACAACCCACCAGGGCGCGCCTGGGCCTCCAGGCGCGCCCTGGTGTCTTGTGCTCAACTCAGGATTCCTCTTCGATACTTCTTTGGCCCACTGGATGTCTTCTGGTCCAAAAAATCCACAAAAAGTTTTGCTGCATTTGGACTCCGTTTGATATTGATTTCCTGCAATGTAAAAAACAAGCAGAAAACAACAATTGGCATTGGGAACTATGTCAATAGGTTAGTCCCAAAAATGATATAAAATGATTGTAAAACATCCAAGAATGGTAATATAACAGCATGGAACAGTCAAAAATTATAGATACGTTGGAGACATATCAATATGGTGAGATTTCAGACCTAGCTATTTAGGGGCATGCATTTGTAGCTAGAATTCCCTTACCGCCGACACAAAGTGGGGTTCATAGGGGGTGGCTGACTAGCAATACTGTGCTTTTGTGTGACAGGTGCCACATCAAAGTTGTGCATTGGGTATTCGAACATCAAACCACCCTTTCATACATATATTTGGTCCACATGCAAGTGTGTTCGTGTTCTAACCCTTTGCCGCATTATTCTTTTTGCCAAATTTGTAAGGAGCACACGAGTTGGATGTAGAAACCGTCTGTGATTGGGTACACAACAGACACGGTCTGTCAGACTACCCGTGTGCCACGCCCATGCCCTGCAGTCCCTCACATTAGTACGGTACATTGGGCTCCATGAGGCTTGCCTCCCGGTCTCGAAAATATCTACCGCCTGGAAGGTTTTAATGTTTGACACCTGCCTCTGCATCCCTCGCAATCTCAAAAATATCTGCTCGCCCTTGATCCAAATTTTCAGTAGGCCCGCCTTGTTACTCCCGCCTAGTAAAATTTTTAGTTGTCGCGGTATTTCCTCAAACACCACCTTGCCCCCCCTCCACACACACACCACACACTCCCCAAAACCTCTGCTCACACAGACACACACCACCGCCGAAACCATTGGTAGGTCGCTGACATCACCGCCGCCTCCATCCTCAACCTTTGCCTGTGTGCCGGGGAGCTCAAGGATCCAATGGCCAAAAAGAGGTTTATCGCGGCCTCTTTGCCTGACGCTGGCGATATTTGCCTAAACTACGTCGGTATTTCCCCAAAGAGGAAGGGATGATGCAGCACAACAATGGTAGGTATTTCCCTCAGTGATGAGACCAAGGTTATCGAACCAGTAGGAGAACCATGCAACACTATGTAAATGGCACATGCACACAAATAACAAATACTCGCAACCCGACGTATTAAAGGGGTTATCAATCCCTTTCGGGCAACGGCGCTAGAAATTGGCAAGTAGACGGGATAAAAATATGATAGATTGAATAAATAGATCTCACGGAAACGCGAGATAAAATAAATAAGAATAAATTGCAGCAAGGTATTTTTGTATTTTTAGTTTAATAGATCTGAAAATAAAAGCAAATAAAAATAGATCGTGAAGGCAAATATAATAAAGAAGAGACCCGGGGGCCATAGATTTCACTAGTGGCTTCTCTCGAGAAAAATAGCAAATGATGGGTAAACGAATTACTATCGGGCAATTGATTGAACTTCAAATAATCATGACGATATCCATGCAATGATCATTATATAGGCATCACGTCCAAGATTAGTAGACCGACTCCTGCCTGCATCTACTACTATTACTCCACACATCGACCGCTATCCAGCATGCATCTAGTGTATTAAGTTCATGGAGAAACGGAGTAATGCAATAAGAACGATGACATGATGTAGACAAGATCTATTTATGTAGAAATAGACTCCATCTTGTTATCCTTAATAGCAACGATACATACGTGTTGGTTCCCCTTCTGTCACTGGGATCAAGCACCGTAAGATCGAACCCATCACAAAGCACCTCTTCCCATTGCAAGATAAATAGAACAAGTTGGCCAAACAAAACCCAAATATTGGAGAAGAAATACGAGGCTATAAGCAATCATGCATATAAGAGATCAAAAATGACTCAAATAACTTTCATGGATAAAAGATAAATCTGATCATAAACTCAAAGTTCATCGGATCCAACAAACACACCGCAAAAAGAGTTACATCATATGGATCTCCAAGAGAACATTGTATTGAGAATCAAAAGAGAGAGAGAGGAAGCCGACCCATAGGTCTACAATGAATTACTCATGCATCATCGGAGAGGCACCAATTAATGGACATGATGAACCCCTCCGTGATGGTGTCTAGATTGGATCTGGTGGTTCTAGAACTTGCGGCAGCTGGAATTGATTTTCGTCGACTCCCCTAGGGTTTCTGGAATATTGGGGTATTTATAGAGCAAAGAGGCGGTGCGGGAGGCCACCGAGGTGGGCACAACCCACCAGCGCGCACCTGGGCCTCCAGGCGTGCCCTGGTGTCTTATGCTCACCTCGGGCTCCCTCTTTGGTACTTCTTTGGCCCACTGGATGTCTTCTGGTCCAAAAAAAATCCACAAAAAGTTTTACTGTGTTTGGACTCCATTTGGTATTGATTTCCTGTGATGTAAAAAACATGCAGAAAACAGCAACTGGCACTGGGCACTATGTCAATAAGTTAGTACCAAAAAATGGTATTAAATTATTATAAAATGATTGTAAAACATCCAAGAATGATAATATAATAGCATGGAACAATAAAAAATTATAGATATGTTGGAGATGTATCAGCCGGTGAGGTGGCCGCCATGGTGTCCCCGTCGGACGAGCTCTTTATCGATCCGTCGTCATCGGTCCCCCAATCTACCCGCCACCTCGCCCCTACGCCGGTTCGAGGTCTTCCCCATCCTCCCTCAGACCCAGCAGTCGACGAGGTCCTACCTCGGGGTCCGGCAGCGGCGATGGGGGATGTGGTTGCCGAGATTAAAGATCGGGAGACCCACACCCACCGGTGGCTCGGTAGCTTCCACACGGTCAAGCTCGTGGCCACGGAGTATGACCGCTGGCAGGTCTGCTACCACAGCGTGGCGGCTAGGATCAATTTCCCCTTCGGCACACGTCCGGTCGATCTTGTTCCACTGGAGCCAGGGGTGGTGAGCTCGGCTATGGCACGGGAGGACCACGAGGCATGGGAGAGCCTCGAGGCCGAGGCCGCGGACAAGGCCTACATGCAAGAGCTCCGCCGGCAGCACCTGAAGCTCATGGAGGCGGAGTGGGCGATCGTTGTGGGCGCGGAGGGCAGCAAGGTTATCCTGCTCTCCTCCGATGACAAGGTTGAAGGCGGCGAGGACTGCAGCACGGAAGGCATCAAGGTGGGCGGCAAGGACGAGAAGATCGATGTCGACGAGTGGAGGAGTGTCTTCCCCAACGACCCCGATGATGGCACCGGCCCGGACCCGGCTCGTGGCACACCGTACCTGATGAGGAAGGACTGGCTTGAGCTCTACTTCGATCGAAAGTAGTTTAGCTTAGTTTAAATTTATGTTTTATGTTCGGTTATGCAAAACTATCTATGTTTATGTTTGAATGCATGCTACTTCCGGTTGAACCTGCTTTGAAATTGATCAAATTGAAGTTTACAATGTTAAGTTTAGGGGATCGACTAGAAACGGCCAAAAGTTGCTGGAGTATATATATATTCACTAAGGGTTTTAGTCCTTTAACTTTTAAGGGTCCGGCTAGAGATTGCCTTATGCCTTGTTTATTTCAGTTCTTCACAATGTGATGCTCTATCTGTGCAACTATTTGCCGTGCAGTTCAATTTCATCAATAACAGTTTCAATAATACCACTATGAATTACGATATTTGGTTGTTGTTGAAGATATTGTAGTTAACATGCCTTTTCGTTTTTTAACAATAACTAGTGTACTTTAGACCTACACAATACTAGTTTGAATGACTATTTTCTTGTTTTTAAATGTTATGCCTGATGCAGTTAACACACCTTTCCATTTTTTTGTAGTCACATAGAAATCTCCATGCCGCGGCCAGGCACTTGTATCTGATCTACAAACTCCTCCCAAAATGTCGGCCCCCTTTGCTCACCGCCCACTAGCACTGGGTCGTCGACGCCCTCGCCGGTGACGAGGCCCTCCACTTCTCCCTCATCCAAGGTAACACCAGACCCTAAGAGGATCCATTGTGTACCCCGTTCGTCCCAATGCTTCCAATCATCTCACCTAGGGTTAGTTATCTGTCTATGCTCCGCATCACTGGTGGGTGCCTCGCCGGAGCCCCTCGCGGGCGTGCCGGAGGCACCGCGAGAGAGGTTAGCACTCTAATGCCTACAGGAGATCGCCTCCGTTGCCGCCCAGGGAGAGGCCCCGGCTGCGGCGGCGGAGGCAGCGGGTGGGGGGGGGGGCAAGACGATGCTTAGGGTTGATGCCACCCTCCTGCACACTAAAGCTAGGATATATTTGGTTGATGTTTAGCCTATTGTGCTTAACATGCCTTTATATGTACTCATATAGGACAATATTGAGAACAATGTTGTTTTCCATCGATGTTAGTTTCATCGCACTGCTTATATGTACTCACTGTTCAGGATATCGGTAGCTGGTACCATATAGCCTGGGGCTGATAAGGTATTAATCATCGAATCGGACATTTCACTGAATATATTTGTAACCTTATCAGTAGGTTAACTAGGGCCATATTTAATATATTTGAGGCTACATAGCAACATGCATTGTGCTAAATGACTAAATATGCAATCCTAGGCTACATAGCAACAAGGAAGGGTGTTACCTTAATGTTCTGATGATGTCTAGATATACATGTAATAAAATCTTATATAATGGGATGGAGGGAGTGTTGTACTACATCATTTTGCAATTGTTGTTTACCTTCTAATATTAACTTGGTGCTTTTAGGTACATATGTCATTGCCAAAGATCCACACTTCGACCCTTTCTGCGTATGGGGCAATGAGATATTCTTGAACCAACATCAAGTGAGGAAACTGATAAAAAATTGTTATTAAAATGGGTCAAAAGATGTCAATCAAACTATTTGTTTACACTTTATGCAAGACAACAGTGAACTGCAGGATGGTAAGTAAGAACCCTATAGCCTTCTTTTTACTGCCCGTAATGAGTTGTGTTAGATGGCAATGTCTAAATCTTTTTCCTTTGCAGTGGATCCTGAAGCAGTTTACTCAAGATTACCTCTCAAACTACATGATTGGCAGCCAACCATCACAAGGGGTTGGACTAGAGTCGCGCATGCCTTCTGCATCCAGGAGAGCACAATAGGGCCATTCCACTTCACCTTATTCAGCAACCAGAATGTCTGTCGCATCTCTCTTTACCATTTGTAATAGTACAAGTATAGAACCCTAGTTCATCATTCTTTATTTGGTGCTTATGTAATTCTTAAACATATGTACCTGTGAATCGAAAATGCATTGGTTGTTTGAATCTAATGGATATGAATAAAGCTATAGCCTACTTTCAAGTTTAAATTAGGTACAATTTCAAATAGCAGCAACTAAATTAGGGCAAAATTACGGTGTGCAGGCCATTACGACGCACACAATTAATAAAGCACATCGTGTGCGATATGCATCATGATCCGACATGGTTCACGAAGAGAAAATGTGTGTAACAATGCGCATAGTTGCCATTTGCAAAGCGTGTGTGATGTCAGACACTATCACATATGGTGCGGGAAAACTAAATGTGTGTCATTGTCTATCTATCGTACATGGTTTATAATCATGAACTGTTTGTGATGTGCCAGGCATCGTAAATGTAGAGCCAATTTGGTACGTGCCTGGAAACTCCCGTGCCTAGAATCTGCCTGGTTTTAGGTAAAACCACAAACCTCCTAATGCAATGGCAATGCGAGCACAAACGAGTAGCAAGCATGAAGCGTTTGGGATATTTGAGATATCGGAAACGACTATATCAAAAACGGTTATACCACAAAACTCCAACTGCAATAACAATGCGAGCACAAACTATATGCATCAAAGGTCCCTATCGCCGATGGTTTCTGGGTCGTGTGGGAAGGACCCCCCTATCGCCCACACTCACTTAGCGACGGGTCCAAATGCCGCTGCAGAAAGGGGATGAAAACCGTTTGTATAGCACCGACGTGTACCAGTGATACCTCAAGTGGTCAAAGACTCCTATCACCTTTGACCAGTCAAATCACCCAGCTCACGTTGCTACCCCCGGGCGGCAAGCTTTGGTGGTCAACCCAGTTGTTGGAGGCACTCGACTACGTAAAGTTCTCATGGATGGTGGTAGTGGATTGAACATTCTGTATGCAGAAACCCTCCAGGGGATGGGCATTTTGATGTCCCGATTTATTGAGAGCAACATGCAGTTTCACGGAGTCATCCTAGGAAAGAAGGCGAAATCACTCAGGCAGATTGCTTTGGATGTGGTTTTTGGTGATTCCAAGAATTTTCGCAAGGAAAAGTTAACGTTTGAAGTGGTAGATTTCCACAATGCCTATCATGCTATTCTAGGCAGGCCGGCATATGCTCGTTTCATGGCCCGTCCATGCTACGTGTATCTCAAACTAAAGATGCCCGGGCCAAAGGTGTGATCACAGTCACTGGTAATAGATAGAGAGCAGAGGAATGCCTCCAGAAGGGTTCCAAGATCGCTGACAAGCAAATGGCGGTGGTGGAACAGGAAGAGTACAAGAAGAATGCCGATCTGAGTGATTTGCTCCGTTCCAAGAAGCCTGCTTTCGAGTCCGCGTTTCAGCCGGCTGGCGAGACAAAACCAGTTCAGATCCACTCGGAAGATCCCATAGCTGCTCCGACCCACATCTCAACAACACTCGACAGCAAATAGGAAGTCGCGCTCATCCAGTTCCTCCATGAGAACTGGGACATCTTCGCATGGAAACCATCAGACATGCCAAGTGTGCCCAAGGGGCTGGCTGAGCACCATTTGCATGTCGACTCCAAGGCTAAACCCGTCAAGGAGCATCTTCGTCGGTCTGCCGCGGAGAATAGGAAGGCCATTGGCGAGGAAGTGGCTCGGCTCCTGGTAGCTGAGTTCATCCGCGAGAGATACCACTCCGAGTGGCTCGCCAATGTCGTCATGGTCCCCAAGAAGGATAATTCACTCTGTATGTATATTGACTTCAAGCATATCAATCGGGCCTGCCCGAAAGATCATTTTCCGCTCCCTTGCATCGATCAGATAGTCGAGTCGGCTGCGGGGTGTGAGTGTTTGTCTTTTCTTGATGCGTATTCCGGATACCATCAGATCTGACTGTATGGGCCAGATGAAATAAAAACGGCCTTCATCACCCCATTCGGGTGTTTTTGTTATGTCACCATGCCATTCGGTCTCAAAAACGCTGGTGCCACATTCATGCACATGATTCAGAAGTGCCTGCTCACTCAGATCAGTCAGAATGTGGAGGCATATAAGGATGATATCATGGTTAAGTCACGCAAAGGTTCCGACCTACTAACTGACCTCGCTGAAACCTTTGCCAATCTAAGAAGATATGACATCAAGCTGAATCCATCCAAGTGCACATTCGGAGTTCCCAGAGGAAAGCTACTTGGTTTTCTCCTTTCCAAGCAAGGGATAGATGCCAATCCCGAGAAGATCGGCGCAATTCTCCGAGTGAAACAGCCTGTGCGTGTGCATGATGTTTAGAAGCTCACATGTTGTCTTGCTGCATTGAGTCGGTTCATTTCATGTCTCGGTGAAAAGTCACTACTGATGACCCACAAGTGTAGAGGATCTATCGTAGTCCTTTCGATAAGTAAGAGTGTCGAACCCAATGAGGAGCAAAAGGAAATGATAAGCGGTTTTTGGTAAGGTTTTCTCTGCAAGCACTAAAATTGTAGGTAATAGATAGTTTTGTAATAAGAGAAATAGTAGCGAGTAACAAGTAAATAAAGTGAATAAAGTGCAGCAAGGTGGCCCAATCCTTTATGTGGCAAAGGATAAGCCTGGACAATTTCTAATAATGAGAAAGGAGCTCCCGAGGACACATGGGAATTATCGTCAAGCTAGTTTTCATCACGTTCATATGATTCGCGTTCGGTACTTTGATAATTTGATATTTGGGTGGACCGGTGCTTGGGTACTGCCCTTACTTGGACAAGCATCCCACTTATGATTAACCCCTATTGCAAGCATCCGCAACTACAAAAGAAGTATTAAGGTAAACCTAACCACAACATTAAACATATGGATCCAAATAAGCCCCTAACGAAGCAACACATAAATTAGGGTTTAAGCTTCTGTCACTCTAGCAACCCATCATCTACTTATTACTTCCTAATGCCTTCCTTTAGGCCCAAATAATGGTGAAGTGTCATGTAGTCGACGTTCATATAACACCACTAGAGGAAAAGACAACATACATCTCATCAAAATATCGAACGAATACCAAATTCACATGACTACTAATAGCAAGACTTCACCCATGTCCTCAGGAACAAACGTAACTACTCACAAATCATATTCATGTTCATAATCAGAGGGGTAATAATATGCATTAAGGATCTGAACATATGATCTTCCACCAAGTAAACCAATTAGCATCAACTACAAGGAGTAATCAACACTACTAGCAACCCACAGGTACCAATTTGTGGTTTGGATACAAGATTGGATACAAGAGATGAACTAGGGTTTTGAGAGGAGATGGTGCTGGTGAAGATGTTGATGGAGATTGACCCCCTCCCTATCGGGTGGTAGGTGCGACATATGCCAACGGGTGGCTTATCATTGTGGGAGCCAATAAGACATCGCCGGTGCCTGGAAACGGGATAAGGCGAAGACATGCACGCCGGCGAATCTTACCCAGGTTCGGGGCTCTCCGAGGAGATAACACCCCTAATCCTGCTCTGCGGGGTCTCCGCATGATCACTAGATCGACAAGTAGCTACAAGAGGCTCCTTGAGCTGTTTGGCGAGAGGAGGAAGAAGGGGCAAGGCTAGCTCTCTTCTCCTCTCGAAGTAGTGTCTAAAACTATTGGAGTCCAACCCTTTGCATGGGTGCCCCGGGGGGTTTATATAGACCTACCCCCCGGGGGTACAATGGTAATCTGGCTGGGCCTGGGCCTAGTCATCAGTGTCTACGCCGGCCGGCTTCTTCGCCGACCGTTGGGGCCTGCCGACTGGTGGGTCCCGCCGGCTGCCGGCCTCCTGCTAGACAGGTAGGCCCCACCGCTTGGGGGTCTTGTCGGGGGCTGGTTGCTGTTGCTTCACCCTTGATGACGAGGGCTTGGTCGAGGTAAGAGTGGCTACAGTACCGCTGTCTTGCGGGCGCTCACTATAGCCTCACCTCGTCTTGTCTCCTTAATGAGGCTCGTTCTTCGAGGAAGGGAACGAGCTCGCTGGGGAGAGCCGGCTTCATCCCTGGCCGACTAGGGGGTGTGTGGCTGCCCTTGGATGTCTCTCTAGCGAAAGGGGCCCGCCGCCTGCGGGCCGTACTGTCGGCCCATCGTGGGTGATGTCATGGTCAGCATGGCAACAGTGCCACGCCAGACGGGTCATGGCAGCCCCGTACGACGAACCGTAGCCATGCGAACCCCGGGATTCGGGGGCGGCGCGCTTCACTGTAGCCACGCCCCGTCTTATTGCCATTACGTTGGTACAAACTTCAAGGGCACAATTTGGGACGCCTATTGGGGCCCGGCTTCTGGGAGTCGGCCATGCGGTGGCCGGCTTTCTGGAGTCGGCCATGTGGTGGCCGGCTTTCTGTAGTCGGCCATGTGGTGGCCGGCTTTCTAGAGTCGGCCCTCTCTCGGCTTTCTTCAGGAGGATTCTTGGTCGGGCCACTTGCTGGTAGTCGGCCGATGGGGTAGCCGGCCGGGGGAAGGCGGCCCCGCGTCTTGGATGCTCGATGGCTTGATCAGCCTTACTATTTTTTCAAGAGCCAGGGGGGAGCCGGCTAGGCTACCCGTGGTCATTTACTCCGACAGTAGTCCCCGAAGCTGGTTGTGCTTCGTGGATGTGAAAGGGAACTAGAAGTTCAATCAGCTTCCTACCCTGAAGAGCCGGCAGCTAGGAGCCGGCATCAATTTATGCTTGCCTTCTTGGCGAAGTCTCCTCCGAAATCCGAAGGCGGGAACCAATTGGCGCGCCAACTAGGCGGCGGGCTGACCGCTCGCCGCTCGCGCACCATGTGGCGCCCTCTGGCTAGAAGGGCCTGCCAGCCCACGCGCGTGACGGGATGCCACTGCAGACCGAGGCCCGCCACTACCGTGCCTCGGCCCAAGCGAGGATCCTTTGCGGCCTGAACTGGCTGCTCGCCTTCCGGCGGCGGTTTCCGCGCGCCGTTATGGCGCGGTAGTCGTGGGACGTGGGGGAGTGGGCGCAGTTAATCCCACATCCCCCACGCCTCGCCTCCTCGGCTTCGCCGTGCGAGGCTATAATTAGGGGGAGGGGGAGAGCAGCTGACGCATGCACGCTCGCCCCCGTTCCACCTTTCTCTCCTTTTTCTTCCTCTTTGCCACCGCAGCAGCTACTCCTCACCGCGCCACCGCTCCGCCATTCTCCTTGGTGCGTCGCGGCCTTGCGGCCGCCGACCTGGGCGTCCTCCGCCACCGTGCGTTGCCAGGCGCCTTCTCGTCCTCATGGCTCCAACATCGAGCAACTGGGACGGCTCCAACGTTCACGAAGACCACATCAATTTCCTCCGCAAGACACGGCGGCTGCCGGGCAAGGACCATGTGTAGGTCCGGCTCGCGCCGGACGGGGAGATCTCACCGGTGCCGGAGGAGGGCGAGCGGGTGATCTTCCGCTCACACTGCCTATGCGGCATCGGCCTTCCCGCGAGCGGCTTTTTCTGCTTGTTCCTTGAGTTCTACCATCTCCAGCCGCACCACCTCACTCCAAACACGATGGTGCTGCTGTCGGCCTTCGTCACCGTGTGCGAAGGCTTCCTCGGCGTCCTCCCCACCATTGAGCTGTGGGGGGAGTTCTTCCAGTCCAAGATCGGCACCATCACCGCGGGCGTGCCGGCTCCATGTGGCGCCTTCATCGCCATGCGGCGGATGACGATCGACAACCCGTTCCCAGCCATTGCGCTGATCCAATCGGTGAAGCTTTTGTAGAAGTCCTATTTTTATGTGAAGAACGTAGACCCGCAGGGCGACTACATCAACCTGCCGGCTTACATAGCCGGTCCACCGGCTGGGAGGCAGCCTTCATGGTCCTATCGGGCCAGGTCACTGACGCCGGCTGGGGTAGGCGCCGTTGCCCGGCTTCGGGTGCTGATCCAGTCGGAGGGCCTGGCCGGATCCGATCTGATTGCCGCCTTCATAGAGCGCCGGGTGCTCCCACTCCAAGGCCGCCCTCATCTGATAAGACAGATGAGCGGCCGCTTTGACCCATGTCGGCTCAGCACCAGGGAGATGCCTCACGACGAGGTATGTTACATCGTGAACTACATCGCCAACTGCAAGCTCACTGAAGACTGGCAGTATGGCAAGACGCCGTATTCTCGCGCCGATCCACCACCCATGGTAAACCTTCTTTCTTTCTTTTCTTTGTTGCCGAGTTTTCTTTTCTGGCCGACTTCCGACTAGTCGGCTTTCTCTTCTTTTAATAAAAATCTCCTCCTTCATCAGCCGGCTGGGACCGCGGGGTCGGAATGCGAGTTCGCTCCCGACCGCGTGGCGGACGACTTTGACGACCCCGACTTGGGGGCGGCCGCCTTGGACGACGACACCGCGGGAGGAGAAGGCGAGGCAGTCGGCTCTGGGCTGTCCGCCACCTTCGAGGACTGGCCAGACGACGACGAGGCCAAGCCGAATCCGCGCCGCCAGCCGGCGTCCGACCATCAAGGCGCAGGCTGATCCGCCGGGCCGGCTGCCCGAGGCAGCATACGGAAACGCCGGGCGGCGCCGTCTCTCTTCAGTAGTCGGCTGTAGAAGCCCAAGGGTACCGCAGCAGCGACCAAGCGAGACGAGGCGGCCGCAAAGGCAGCCCGCAAGGTGGTGAAGCAGTCGCAAGCGGTTTTGGCGTAAGTTTAACTCTCGTATGTCTTTCTTCTTTCTTCTTCTTCGGCCCGCATCATTCTGAGCCTTTGTTAATTTGCTGAACAGGGCCCGCTCACTCTTGAGCGGACTTCGGCCGCCTCCATAGTCGGAGGGGCGGGGGGATCCTCAAGCTCTCGCCGCGTGGATCCCCGTGCCGAGCTCCAGGCAGAGACGGAGCGGCACACGCGGGAGGCGCGGGAGGAGCGGGAGGCGGAGGAGTAGAGGGCGGCTGTCACCAGGGCAGCCCAAGAGACGACGGCGGAGTCGGCGGCGATGCAGGCCGACGCCACAGCCAGGGCCCAAGCGGAGGCCGCGGCTGCGGAGAGGGTGGCGGAGGCACTGCGTAACCAGCCTCCGCAACTCATCATCCCCCTCCGCACCATAGCTCCCGAAGTCCCGGTGCCCCCGCCAGAGGAAGCTGGCTGCGACCAGCCGGCAATGGAGAGGGAGGGGGGCGAAGTAGTCGTCCCGAAGGGTGAAGCGGTGCCGCCGCCGTTGGCCGGGACGGGCCAAGGCGGCCGGCCGGAAGTGCCGCCCGCACAGCTGGCTGGAGGCGACCCGGCCGTGGGGGTAGATCTCGTAGTCCTTTCGCCGACTCGCCGATGCGCAGGCAAGGCGACTTCTGAGCCGGAGCCGCAAAGGGCCACAGGCTCTAGCTCGTTGTCCCATGACCTGGAGACGGCCAGTGTCAGCTCGCCGGGATGGACGCCGGGCGGCGGGACGGCCGTGCTGAACGTAGCTGCGCAAGATATCCGGAGCCGGCTTCAGGCCCAGGCCACCTCGCTGAAGCAGTGCACCCAAGAGTTCCTTGCGATGCGGTCGGCCATCTGGGTAAGTTTTCTTGATTTCTTCCGTGGGGGCGCGTCAGCGCACCCACTGGGTGTAGTCCCCGAGTTCCAAGCCGGCTGCCGAGCAGGCGGCTTGGAACTTTTCAGAAGGCTTTGGTTTTAATGGCTTGTTCTTGTTTGCGCCTTCGTCTTATTCACAGGACTACCACAACCTCCAGGCTACTGCCTTCAACTCCCAGGCCCGGGAGATGGGCCAGAAGGCCGCCGATCTGACGGAGAGCCGAAGTAGGTGTTTTCATTTTTCTATCTCATGTGGGGGCGCGTCAGCGCACCCACTGGGTGTCGTCCCCAAGATGCGGGCCGACTGCCGAGAAGTCGGGTCGGATCTTTCTTGACGACTTCTTCCTCATCTTCTTCTTCTTTATGTCTGTAGGTGCCAATGCCGACTTGAGGGAGCAGCTCGGCATAGCTCAGACCGCCCTTCGTGTCGAGGAGACTGAGTGCAGTGCCTTGGCCCAGGAGCGTGATCGCCTGGCCAAGAAGCTGGCCGACCAGGAGGAGAACCACAAGGCGGCCTTGAAGACGGCACAGGACAGCGAGGCCGCCCTCAAAGCCAAGTATGAAACAGAAGCGACAAGCTGGGCCGAGACAAGGCAGGCGCTGAGCGAGGGCTATAGCCGGGTTGAGGATTTCATTGATGGTAGGCCACCTCCCTCTTCGTCCCTTTGCTCATCCCCGTCATCTGATCGGTCCTCTGACTTGCTTTATTTCTTTCTTCTTTGCGCAGAATACTTTCCCGGCTAGTCTGTTGCCGCCAACCAGGCCATCAAAGCTCATCGCGAGGCCCGACGCCAGGCTGGGGCCGAGATCCCACCGGGTGCCAACCGGACGCTTGAAGAGCAGCTTCTGGCGATTCAAGCCCGGCTCCAGCCGGCCTACCGCATGCTCCGCCGCCTTCAGCGTGCCGGAGCGCAAGTGCTGACCGCCCTCTGGCCCGGCGAGGTGATTCCCCGCACCCCCAATCGGACTGCCGACTGGTTGGAGGTAGCAGTCGGCCGCTTCGAGGCCTGGAAGGCTTCTGCAGCTCGGTGCGGGGCTCGGCGAGCGCTGGAGTTCGTCCGGGCCTGGTATCGTAGGTTGAGCTTGGACCAGCTGCGCACCTGGCGGCAGGAGGTTGACGAGGAGCTGGAGGCGGTGCAGCCGGCTATCATTCAGCGGGCCTTGGTGATCGCCGACTTCACCGACACTAGTGCCTTTGCTCCTGAGGTGAACGAAGACGGTGTCGCTCAGCCGGAGGAGTGGTTCGGGCTGAACCCGGCAGAGGGAGAGGAATCGGCGGAGGAGATTGACTCCAGCGACGAGGGCGAAGACGAGGAGGAGGAGGATGGTGAGGATGCCGTGCCGGACGGTGGAGCGACCGACCAGCCTCAGCCTGACTGTGCCTCGAGCAACGAGGCGCGTGGGGGAACACCGCCTACCACAGGCGGCGACCAAGCCGAGACTCGCCAGCCGGCCACTCCCCCGGCCAACACTGCCGTCTCCACCATCCTGCCCGACACGCCTGTTGCTCCCTTGGCCTGACTTGCCACCTTTACCTTCCTGCTAGTTACTTTTGAACAACTTTTTAATTAAATTTGCGCAGTTCCACCCACTGGGGGTGTATTCAAACTATGTTGAATGCCGGCCTTTCGAAGGCCTTTTTTTGTAAATATAATTATGCATGTGCTTGGCTTCCATTCCTAGTTGCTTTTCATCTTTGGCTGCTTTCCTTTGCCACCCTCCCTTGGCCGCCGCCTTCCCAGTCGGACAGCTGCTCTGCAGTTTGTGGCCGGGTAAGGACCTAGCCGTCTGGGAGGGCAAGTACTCGAGCTTTTTAGATTGTAGCGAAGTAGGAAACGAAGCCGGCCAGCCGGCTGCTCGGACAGCCGGTTGGCTAGGGCGAAGCCGGCCTGAGTTATGTAAGTTCGTTTAGTCCTTAGCCGTTTTTCGTGTGGGCATCCCTTCCTGCCTTTGGCTCTTGTTAGTCGGACAGTCAGTTCTTTGAGCTGCGACTTTCAACAAGAGAGGGCTTAGGTGCCGGCACACTACTTGTCTGACTTCAGGTAAAACTTAAACATAAACCAAGACGGCAAGTCCCCGGGCCGACTGATCGGACCCGGTGCCGGACGAGATAATGATTGTGATGACGTAGACGTGGGTGTGATACCCGTCATTCATAGATAAAAAGAGGGTAGTCCCTGAGTTCTCCTCGGGGAGCCCGTTGTCTCATACTTAGTACAAAAGGTAATGAAGTACATACTGCATTTTAACTGTAAAATCTTTGGAGGAGATTGGCGTTCCATGGTCGTTCTGACTCCTTTCCGGAGTCGTCCCTCTTGCATGCCTTCGGCTTCTGTGTGTCGATCAAGTAGTAGGAATCGTTGCCTAGGGATCGACTGATGACGAATGGGCCATCCCAAGGAGCCGAGAGCTTGTGCTGGCCGGCTGTTCGCTGGATCAGCCGGAGCACAAGGTCGCCCTCTTGAAAGGACCTCGGCTTGACCTTCCGGCTGTGGTAACGGCATAGACCTTGCTGGTAGATGGCGGACCGGCTGAGGGCTAATAGCCGGCTCTCTTCCAGCAGATCGACGCCGTCTTCTCGTGCTTCCTTCGCCTCCGCTTCCGTGTACATGGTGACCCGAGGTGAGTCGAACTCAATGTCAGTCGGCATGACAGCCTCGGCACCATATACAAGGAAGAAAGGAGTGAAGCCGGTTGACTTGTTTGGAGTAGTGCGCAAGCTCCAGAGGACGGCCGGCAGCTCGTCGAGCCAACAGCCGGCCGAACGCTCTAGTGGCACGACCAGTCAAGGCTTGATGCCGGAGAGGATGAGGCCGTTTGCTCGCTCGACTTGGCCGTTTGACTGCGGGTGGGCAACGGACGCTAAGTCCATTCGGATGCCGTGAGTTGCGCAGAAATGTGCCAGTGCTCCTTTGGCGAAGTTTGTGCCGTTGTCGGTGATGATGCTATGCGGTACGCCGTACCGGGTTGTGATATCTGCAATCAATGTTATGGCAGTCGGCCCATTAAGCTACTTGATCGGCTTTGCTTAAATCCACTTGGTAAATTTGTCCACGGTGACAAGCAGATGTGTCATGCCACCGCGTGCCGTCTTGAATGGGCCCACCATATCCAACCCCCGAACAGCAAAGGGCCAAGTGAGGGGGATGGTCCTGAGTGCAGAAGCCGATAGGTGTTGCTTGGAGCTGAAGACTTGACACCCTTTGCAGTGTTTGACTAGTTCCTTGGCGTCGTCCAAAGCAGTCGGCCAAAAGAAACCATGGCAGAAAGCTTTGGCGACGAGTGATCTTGAGGCTGCGTGGTGGCCGCATTCGCCTTGGTGTATATCTTCGAGGATTGCTATGCCCTTCTTTGGCTCGACGGAGCGCTGGAAGACTCCAGTGACACTACGTCTAACAAGATCTCGGTTCACTATTGTGTAAGCTCCGGCTCGGCGTTGGACTTGTCTTGCCGAGATCTCGTCAGTCGGCAGCTCCCTGTTAATCAGGAAATTGAGGATGGGTTGGGCCCATGATGGAGCTGTGACTTCTCCTGTTGTCAAGGTGGCTACCACAACCAGGGCGGGCGGGC